>NC_063172.1:46972567-47195067 GCF_023159225.1 Perognathus longimembris pacificus | reverse complement strand
AAACATAATAGAAAACCAGCAGAGTAAAGCTAGACTGTAACTTCTATGTTGAAGTCAAATATTCAAAAAATATATTTAGCACACTATCTTTGTCATGTGCTAAGACGATAATTTTCAGAGATCATATTTTAAGTTTGAAGTCAAGGTTAGATCTGTGTTAAAATCAACTCTCTGGTCTAGGCTTTGTCCCTAATGATCACCTGCCCACACTGAAAACTTAAAAATGTTAAACTTGAATTTTTATAAACAATCTGAAAAGTCATCTTAAAGATATGTTTCCTTCTGAATATAAAATATTCCTGAATAGTGTTTGTGCAGCACCAGGCGAGCCTTACTCAAGTAGTATGGAAGAGAAAGTCAAGCCCCATGGTGGGAGGGAAGACATCAATAGAAAAAGATTGTTCCAGTGAATCAGATTTCAGGTGTTTGAATGGATCAAGAAGAACAATGAACTTGGTAAAGGTAATCTATCTTCCATAAAGATGATGACATAATTTCATGTTACTTCTTTAAGAGTAAATCTACAAGGTAATTGCTGGTTGGATCTAAGGTGGAGTCCCAAAGCTCAACCCACTGTTTGTTTAGTTGGGTACTTCAACCTCTGCTTCAACATTACTTCAACATTAGCACATTTTTATTGCATATGTGTGTCTACTGCTCATTGATTGGACAAGCAAATAATGTATGCATGGCCCCTAAGGATGCTGGGAATATTAAACCTAAAGGAAATGTAGTCTTCTTTGAAAGGTTGTTTTCTTGGAGCTGCAAGCAGTGAGCTTTGGAGTCACTTTTACAACACCACACTTCATGAGTATCATTTTATCCTCAGAAAAATCCTTCAAACTTGGTGATTTGAGCCTTTTCCTCTTTATAACGAAGAGAGCTGAATTCTCTCCAGGAGATATAAGCACAAGTAGAATTTGATGTCAGGCTTACCTAAAATCAATGTTTTTCATTTTAAGGAGCTCTTTTGCTTGTCATGCTACTTTTAACATTGTGTATGAAGGTCTAGAACACAGTCACTTATTCCAAACTTCCAGAAAATTCCAAACATGCTGGACATCCACCATGCTGTTCTTCTCCACATTGGAGATATATCATAAGATTGCCCCTGCTTGCACCTCCAACCACACTTTCCATCCAAGCCACTCCCGTGACCTGAACATGTATCTCTTTCTCCATTCTGCCTGGGATTAGATGCCTTGCAATGGATACCAACATGCAAACACAGATAAAGAAAAATGAAACCATTTTTCTACAGTTGATTTGCTTTCTATCTGGAGTCCCATTTTTGTAAGAACTGAAGGGTCATTAATTAAATATTTGCGGAAATGACCTCATAATTTTCCGGGCCTAGTGCAAACATGAAAAAGCCATCCTCTTGTTTAAAATATATCAAACTCTTCATGATGACAGTAGAGCATTGAACTCAGTGGTTGACGCTTCTAAGCACAGAATTCTTTCTGACTTCGTAGGTCACATGCCAATGTCATTGTTGTTTCTGTCAATTTTAGATTTTTCTCCCTATTCCTGCCGTACCTAGAGACTATGTGCTGTGGGGAAATGGCTTCTGGTCCTGAGTATCTATCCCCTGTTCCTGGTATCTGTTGAGGAAACTAGTCTATCTGACTCTTCATCATTGGTTCAAGAGTATTGTGCTATTCTCACTGATTAAGACAACTGCTACTCTGGTTCATGAAGGAAGAATAGTGGGTCTATTTTAGACATAAAATATCCTTAAAGATTTTGAACCTTCAAATATAGGGATGGGCTATCTTTTGGCCTAGACTTGAGGAAAAAATACAAGTCCCTGTTGGTGAAGATCTGCAACAGCTACATATAAACATCCCTTTTCCTACCTGTTTCTTAGTAACTATCCTATGGTGTCTTTACCTTATCCAGCATCCTGGAGTTTTGTATTCCATTGAATATTGCCTATATCCTGAGTCTTTTACATTTTTCTCCTTAAAGACCAAGCAACTAAATCTCCAAAGTGTCTTTAGATTTCTTTTTATTGTCAAGGTGATGTGCAGAGGGGTTTCAGTTACATAAGTAAGGTAGATGAATGGATCAAAAATTGTGTTGCATATATATATATACACAATGGAATTCTATGCTTCTATCAGAAAGAATGGCATTGCCCCATTGGTAAGGAAATGGAAAGACTTGGAAAAAATTAGACTAAGTGAAGTGAACCAGACCCAAAGAAACATAGATTCTATGGTTTCCTGCATTGATAATGATTTTATATGTCTAGTATAGTCCTAGCAGATGATCACAATAGTTCAATAGCTATGTATGATCACATAAGATGATGCTAAGTGAAATGAACTCCAAGATATGAATCACAAATGCTTCTTTCTTCATTCATCTTGTGTAAACCTCTGAAATAAAGAATATCTGACAGTAAAATTGTCTCAATAGAGAAATTATGAAATCATAGGAGAAAATAAGAGTGCGGTATTAGGAAGAAAATAAATTGGTTGAAAATTTTAAATGTATTATCCAACTTACATGTTTCTTGGCTTATAATATTCCTGGTGTTGGAAAGATTATGAGTGTGAATCTAGAGGAGTAAACTGATCATACCCTAAATTACTATCGATAAAAACATTATCTCCATAGGTGTTCATAAAATTAAGAGTACACACATTCTGTATCATATATCCCAAGTGCTATACATTTTCTGATGAATTAAAATTAATTCATATTAGAAAGCCCTCTAAACTGGGAGTATTTTCATTAAATAAAAGAAAGTTAGCAACAGAGATATGAAGTGTCTTGCTCCATCACCCAGCAGAAGAGTCACAAACCTAGGATTAAAACTAATGTCAGGAGATTCCATTACTAGCACCTGATACACTGGTGCATAGCAATTTTCCAAGCAAAGCAAAATTTTTTGTTTTGATGTAATTCACATTTCCAAGTAGTAAAATAAGCTGGATAAGATGGAACAAATCTCAACATTTCTACCAAATTGGACAGCTTCCAATATTGTAGCCATGCTTACTTTCTCTCTGCTTCTTCTTTAAACCAGTTTCCTCACCCTAAACATCAGCACCATGATATATTCTGTCTAATTTATTATATACACAGTATATTTATACATAATGTGTATACAATATATTATATATACAACATATGACATATTGTGTATGTGTATTATGTATGCAATCCATTGTATATGTAAATATACTGTGTATATGACTAATATATATAAACCAAATAATATTGATTATTGATAAGATAGTCAACCATTATTCAGAGTAATAGCAATCAAGGCATAATAGCCATAATACTTATTCTATATACTTATAATTATGAAGTCTTCATGTGTATTTAATTTTTCTCAAACAGTTTGTGACTCTTCTTCCATGGGCTTTCTGTAATTTGAAAAAACAATTGAATACCCATGAAGCCTTGGTCCTCAAATACTTCAAGCATTTACACCTCTAGACAGTTAAAAATTTCCTTCTTACCAAAAGAGGGTCACACTCCCTCAAAATTAGCATTCATGATGGAAAATATTTTTATGGCTAGTCTTTTCAATAAAAGTTTATGCAATGTATGTCTAAGAAACCAATTAAGCAAAACCTATCTGTTCAATTATTTTAATACTCTGTTTTCTGATGGGGGCTGTGTTGAAAAGGAGGAAGGAAAGATGTCCAGCAAATATTAGTGAGAGACACATGTGGGGGAAACTCAAAATAGAGTTGTATTAGGCTGGCACCCCTCTGCAAATGCCCCTAGGAGACAAGAACCCTGGAGCAGGAAAGCTCCCTTGGCCTCAGGATCACCCCCTGGTAATGCAACTTAATGGAGAGTGTATTAATGCATCAAGGGACTTCACCTCCTAATCTGCACTTGGCACTCAGCTGCGGGTGCACTGCAGGCATCTGTTCATGAGGTGAACATGAAAATGAATTGCTCCCTACCATGATGACGCGGCTGCTTGCTGTGTGGAGATGTATGCTGTGCACGGGAGGGGTAAAGGTCACCTCCTTTCAGGGTGGCAGAGGGAAACTGAATTTGTGCCCTCATAACACAATATGAACAGAATTGGTAAGAAATGCTGTTGAGGTTTTGTTGGTGGTGGTGGTAGTAGTGGTGTTTTTGTTGTTTTTTTTTTTAATGACTGAAGGTACATCATAGTATCCTTTTAATGAATAGATGCTTAGAAATCAGTTAAGGATATATAGGATGTGGTATTTCATTTGTTGATGGATTTTAAAATATTTACTATGATCATAGAGATTTAAACAGTGGTCCATTCAGAAAGAGTGCTTACTTATTATTTGATTTGTACTTGTTTGATCTTAAAATGACACCAAACTCTTTAAGTGAGGGAAAGATAACCACACACCTGTTTCCCTAAGTTAATATGGCTTCCAACTCTTATTCTGGATAATTATTAATAGTATCTCTGCCTCTTGAATGGAATTATAATTAGGAAATTAAGTAAAATGGCCACTCCAGGGTGCACGGGATTAAACAACATGCATGATATCATTCTGTCAAAGCAGAATAGTGCTTTATTAATCAAAGATCCACTCAAGTAGAAGCAGTTTGATACATAAATGTATTGTCATTGTCTTGCTTTGTTTGTCACTTTTCTTCTCTGATCTCTAATTCCCCTCTGGGTCTCAGATTTGCTTGTCACCAGGCTTTGGCATTCTGCTCTGTACCTTCCTATATTCCACTTAAATTATCACCATCCTTTAAAAAAAATTATCACCATCCTTAAAAAAATCAGCCAATGCATGACTCCACTGTTGGATCAGTATCTATCTGGGAAATCTAGAGGCTGTAAAAAATAAGTTCACAAGGTATGCCAAAATAAAACAGTATTTCTTGTTAATGGAATATCTCTATCCAAGTGCTCTTGATCCAGTGCTTTTGGGGGAGGCACTGTTTTCCACACATCTGTTGGAAGAATATTTTCATGCTATGACTCCAGTATGTTTAAGGATCTCAAGCCTTTTGCTTTCAGCCACTAGGAGAAGACAAAAGAGAATGAAGAATAGACCTGTAAGTGGCATACAACTCATTAATTCAAGTCCATTGAAAAAAATGTAGAAGGTAAGACCTTATCTTCTGAACATCAAGAATTCAAATATAGGGCTGGGGATATGGCCTAGTGGCAAGAGTGCCTGCCTCATATACATGAGGCCCTGGGTTCGATTCCCCAGCACCACATATACAGAAAATGGCCAGAAGTGGCGCTGTGGCTCAAGAGGCAGAGTGCTAGCCTTGAGCAAAAAGAAGCCAGGGACAGTGCTCAGGCCCTGAGTCCAAGGCCCAGGACTGGCCCAAAAAAAAAAAAAAAAAAAAAGAATTCAAATATAATTAGAAATGGAATTTGGTCTTAATATTCAAAGAGAATGGAATGATCTTTCAATGAACTCTCCTTCTGGTTTCTTGACAGAACCCTTCTCTAGCATTCTTTGTGACAGTCTGTCCTACCGTCAAAGAGGGTAGAGAATTTTCCCTTGTTGCTTTCTACATTTGGAATATGCATTCCTTTGAGAGATACATAGAAGTATGCTTCTTTCCTTTGAAAATTTCTGATCTATTAGCTTCCAGTCAGTTCATGCTATCCAATTTTAGGCAAAATTCTTTCCTACATAAAACTTTCAGTTATGTCTTCTTTTCTTTATAGTCCTATACCTGCTCCTGTTTGTATTCTTTATGTCCTCCTCACATCTTTTTTTCCCTCTCCCTCCTCCCCTTCCTCTACCCTTTCTTCTCCCTATACTCTGCCTCCCCCACAATCCCCGCAACACGCACACACAACTTACAACTTAAAGGTAACTACCTTGAGATACTCTGCAGGAAAATAGTTATGTAGAAGTCAACTGGTTACTTGACACAATGTAAGTAACACTTGGGCTTTGTCTTCTAAAATAAATATTTGGTGCATTACTACTTGAGGTCTAAAAATAGTCAGGATTTTTCCATTCCCCCAAATTTCTCCCCTATTTCCACCAATTTCATTGCTATTAAAAAACTAACCAGGGCTGGGGATATGGCCTAGTGGCAAGAGTGCTTGCCTCCTATACATGAGGCCCTGGGTTCAATTCCCCAGCACCACATATACAGAAAATGGCCAGAAGTGGCGCTGTGGCTCAAGTGGCAGAGTGCTAGCCTTCAGCAAAAAGAAGCCAGGGACAGTGCTCAGGCCCTGAGTCCAAGCCCCAGGACTGGCAAAAAAAACAAAAAACAAAAACAAAACAAACAAACAAAAAAAAAAAACTAACCAATTCGTTTTGAGCTCAAATATTTCTTGTAAGACTTTACAAACCTAATTAATAAGATAACACATTCTCACCATTTTTTCTCAATGTCAACTAGGCTCATTAGAAACTTAAGCATCTTAGAGATGCCTTCCATGTTACTTCCATATATTGCCTCTGTGTAACAGGTAGAGTTTGATTCTAAACTTCTGATACCTCTTTTCTCATTGCTCACTGTTGACAACTGAGCGAATACACATAATTTAGGCCATTTTTATAGTGGTCTCTAATTTCAAGATAGTTAAAATAAAAATGATTACTATTACAAACAACTGATTACCCTATAGATGTGTTTTAAATTCATGTAGTAGCCTCAGCATGGATAGCCCAATAAAATATCTGTCCTGGCATGAATCTATGTAGAAATGACCTGGGGATGTTCTATTTTGTGGATCTACTGTCACATGGAGACTTAGAATCCTTTGTTTCCAATTTTGTGGGTGAGACTGTAAGAACAGACATGACAGATATGGGCAAGTTCTTGAAGTACATCACATCACTTTATTTCTTTTTTTTTTTTTTTTTTTTTTTTTGGCCAGTCCTGGGCCTTGGACTCCGGGCCTGAGCACTGTCCCTGGCTTCTTCCCGCTCAAGGCTAGCACTCCGCCACTTGAGCCACAGCGCCGCTTCTGGCCGTTTTCTGTATATGTGGTGCTGGGGAATCGAACCTAGGGCCTCGTGTATCCGAGGCAGGCACTCTTGCCACTAGGCTATATCCCCAGCCCACATCACTTTATTTCTGACTTATGCCACAATTTATCTGAAAAACCCTACTTCGTTGCAAGGGGAGCTGATAAACATGGCCCAACTACGTGCTCAGGAAGAAAAGGAAACTGAGTATACTAGTTAATGGTTTTTACCTCTTACCTCCAAATGAATATTTTAGTGCTGGACAGAAATATTGGGATAGAACTCAAATTTAACTTTTGTTTGTGTGTGTGTGAGTGAAGCTTTAAGCCCAAAACCTTACTTTTATGCATAATGAACTTCATTATGTCTCTGCTGTTGTGGGAAGAACCCTGCAGGTGGACAAGGGCGTGGTGTGGTGAACTGAATTGTGTTATGTTTCTGCTTCTGATGTACGTATGAGTGAGGGTATCTACCTGTGCTGTGTCTCGGTTATATTACTAGAATACAAAGTCCCTTGACTAAATAGGCTAAGCATAAGACTGCTGAGTGACCCCAGCATTCTTTCTGGTGTGGGTATCCAACAACCCATTTCATACTGACAACAACACTCAGCTCTCTGAAATCTCATCAATCCTTTGTTGTCTCCTCTTTGCCTGTGAATGTGGACCAGTCACACTCAGGCAAGCCAGCCAATATTTTGTTTAACTGTACAGCTAGTTGCAAATACTTGTCTGATGGATTCTGAAATTGAGACTTAGGTTCTAGTGTGATCCTTTGGAAGGATTTCTTTTCACATCTTTACAACTATTAATCTGTATTGTAATTTCATAGTTCTTTGCAAAATGCTTCCGCTGTTGAAGTAACTATGAATTTTTTGCATCCTAATTGAACCCGGGCTGTTAAATTTGGTGACTACATAGCAGTTTTTGTCCTAGCCCGCATCCCACACATGAGTCATTTCCAGGATATTTCTGCCAACTTCTACTGCACAAGGAATATTTCACTGACTAGGAAACTGAAACCCAATAGGTGCTGATTGTACACTACAAGAAAGGGGGAAAAATTGCATGGGACAAGTAAATTTTTCAGCAGAAAATATTCAAGTACCAAAATATTATTTCTAAAAGCTATTGATTCCTCACCAACATTAAATATAAACTAAGTCGTTATCATGTTGAACTATTGAAAATGCATTACCTTGACTCTACCAGATTTAGCAGATGTAAAATTAAATAAATATTTCTTTGTTATCCATTTTTCTCCATGCAAAATGTTTTTTAATTGGGATATAATTCATATGCCATGAAATTGGCTCCTTTAAAATATACATGTTTAGTGATGTTTAGTGTATTCAGAAAATGTGTTAATATCACTATTATCTAATTTCATCACATTTTTCTTACCCTAGAAAGAAACCCATGTCCATTAGCTGTCGCTCTTTCTTCCCTCTTTCTACCAAGTCCTGATAACTACTTTCTACTTTTGACATATATGGATTTGCCTGTCCTCGATATGTCATATAAATAGAATCATAATAGACATGGGTTCTTCTATTTGGCCTAACAGCTTCAAGGTTCACACATATATTGAATGTAAGTTTTAATCTTTGATTTTTAAATAATCATTCAATAGACAAACACATACAAAATCTACCTTAATATTATTCAGACAACATTCTAGGAGAAGAAACAATTATGAGAAGAAATAAGTCTTTTTTTTCATAAAATTTTGAAAGCTAGGGGGAAAAAAGTGAAAAATGCCTTCAATCCTGCCTTTTAAATTTTTTCACCTAGCATGCTGCTACTCTTAATCAACACTTACATAACACTTCAGAATTTCAACACATTTTTACGTTGGATGCCAAAGGTAACACCTACTGCAGGAATTATATTCTGTGTTTTAATTCTAGGAGACTGGTGGAATAGTATAAATAGCACTACTATTTTTTTAAGTTGTTCGTATCACACATCCTAAATATACTTTAAGAAAACCTCTAGTGTTTCTGTAAAAATGCTTCTGTGGATAGAGATTGGCAAAACTGACACAGGATCTTGCTTTTGTTTTCTGTTTGTATTTTCAGAGAAAAATTTTAAGTTGGGTTAATCATAAGCAGTCTCTAAAGCATCAACATGATCTAATTTTACTGAAACTTTTCTGTAATCTAAAATTGTCTATTTTTTTCCAATCTATATCATCAAAGGTGACAAAAGTTATTACTCAGTAGTAATAAAATTCTACTCTACATTTAGTAAGAAATTTTGCAATAGTCTTCTGAGATATGAGGTTGGAATATTATTACAGCTGGAGAAAGAGATGTTGGTAAGTTAAGTGACTGGTCCAAGAAGACACAATAAATCAGATATAGGCTTTGGGAATAAACCTTGACTTCCTTTACTCTGTTCTTCCATTTGGCCTTTCTGAGCCACTGGAAGTTTCCTCATTGACCTTGCAGTTAATCTTCATGTTTTATAAGACCTTTTCCAGATACATAAATATAATCTTTTTAAATAGAATTTCTTGGGCAATGTAAATTAAAGAAATCCACTCCTAATAAATACCAGAGAAAAAGGTACTGCCTCCACAAGATATAGGAAACTTAGTAACCTAGGCTAATGACTTCCACCTGCCCCTGGTAACTGATACAAGGTTATCACATAGAGTCGCATGTTACCCTTATTATTTGGGAATGATACATAAATATGTTAGGACTATTAACTAGATTTTTTTCAATAATGAGAGCAATATGTGCAGTACAATAATGGACTCCAAAGATTTCATAATGAAATACAAGCCAGGAAAGATGATTCTTTGCAGTGTTAAAGATGCCTTTTCCAAAAACCATATTTGCCATGTTCAGGATGGTGAGTTGGATAGCTATAAACTATCTTCAGACAGAAGAGAAATATTATACTTCACAAGTTGATTCACAGAACACTATCTGCTCCCTAGCCACCATCAGCACTACTGGACAGTTCTTTTATTAGCTTCATTGTGCTCTTCTGTATCTCAGAAGAATAGATGCTTCTCACAGATCTGATCCATAGCACTTCTATTGTCCTTCCTGAGTTGGATCTTCCATTAGTAATATATATAAAAAGTCCAGGCATCATTTTTTTTCTAGAATACATTGGCCATGTTTTTTCAAGACAGTAAGTTCCTTACTGCTTCTCATGATAGCAGAGGCCTGGCTTTCCTTTTCATTTGGAATTTATTGCTTAAATCCTGGGTCCAGAGTAGTAGTTCAAATTTAATTTGTAATATAGCAGTATTTTCAATGAATCTCTTGATCACAAAGATAACTTTTACATCATTAAATGGAATATTTGATGACTGGATATGAGACAACTATATTTTGAATTTTTTCTAAGATATTTAAAAAATTATGTCTAAGAACTATACATAGGTACTTGTCTTACACAGTATAGCTAAAGAAATTTTAGGAAACTGACCCCTTTATGAAAAAGAAGTGTCTGTGTGGAGTAGAAATTCTAAGTATCTGAACATTAAAGATCAAAATGGCCTGTTTTCAGTATGATTTGTTATACCTATTGAAAGTAAGGGAAAAGGATAAGTTGTCCCACTGTAACAACCAAAGAAATAATAGATCATATATGTGGAGAGATTATATAGATATATGTTTGTACACATACACATACACGAACATACATACACACACACATGTATTTGCATAGGGTTACTAACTGGCAGAATGGTGATTCTGAAAACTGTAGAACAGGAACTGTCAGCTGAAACTCAGCAAATGATGCCACAACCTTGAGGCAGGATTTCTTCTGTAGGGCTATCAACTACTTACATGAAATCCCAGAAGTGTTGACACCTTGATAGACTCCCAGCCTCTGGAATGAAGAGTAATATATTTCTTTGTTTATAAGCCAGTGTATAACATATTACAGCAGTCTGAACAGACAGAGATATCTGGAGAGCACAGGGTCATGAACATGATAATCAAAAAAGTCTGCTTACAAACTATTAATGATAATTGTAAGCCCTTGATTCCTCACTATTAAATATTGGCCCTGGGAGAAAGGGTACACTGGACACTGATTTAAGGATATGCTGTTTTCTGGAGAGCAGTGCTCCAAATTTGCAAAGAGTTGTCACCTCATTTGTGCTGTAGGTCTTCCAAAGTACATTTGCCCTACTCTCAGGTCAGTACTTCAAAATGATGTTGGGTTGTATAGATTCCAGTACCATGTACCCATTGTCTGACTTTATCTTCTTCGAAGTGTTATTTGAGAATATTTGTGTAGAATGCCATAGTGTTAGATATGACATTTTAGGAAGACCATGAATGGTGGTTTGGGCAGAAGATATGTGTTCAAGGAGGCAAAATTTAACCAGAGTAAGTATCTATTTCAGGAAACTACCACACTCAACATACACACATATTTATCCTTCATAGAATGAAAATCAGCGGACAGACTGAAAGTCCATAGGCTATAGAGGACTTTGGGGAAGTTACCACCGTACAAAGTCACAGAACTGTGACTGAACAGATTGTCTTTCACCTGTGACTGGAATTTACAATTCTAACCTATATTACTGAGAAAAAGTAACTTAGAGAACTATTGTTTTGAGTCTGGAAACTGCATTTGTTACCACAAAATTATTGACAAAATCAAATATAAGTTCCTCAGTGTTGAAGAAAAAGCAAATGCAGAAATATATCTTAATGAAAGTAACCCTTTATGTTCAGGCATACTTCTTATTTCAATGTTTTTGACAAATTACTTTTCTTAAAATGTTTATATCATATTTAAATCCCATCTGAAAATAAGAATAAAGCTTCTTTTGTACACCCCCACTTGCTTTAGTGACCTCTGAACAGTGAAGCATTTCTCTCAGTGTGTAGAACATTGAAACAACTTAATTTCATGATAAATTAAAACATAATCATACCACCAGCCCCCATACTGTGAAATAGTATGTAAGGACTTTGTGGATGAGGAGACTGAGGCTAAAAGGGTAATGCAGTAGTCGGATCCCAGTGGCTCCTGTTTGTAGTAATCCTGCTTATTCATGAAGGCAGCAATCTGGCAGATTTTTGTTCAAGGCTACAAGAAAAGATTGCTAGACTCTGTATCCAAAATTACCAGAAAGAAAAAAAAAAGCCAGGTGGAGGCTTGGCTCAAGTAATAGATGGGTAGCCTAAACAAGCATAAAACCCTTACTTCAATTCTCAGTACTGGAATAAGAGAAATAAAATGCATTGCTAAAAGTGTAAGGAAATGGAAAGAGTTGGAAAAAAATCATATCGTGTGAAGAAGAAAGACCCAAAGAAACATAGACTCCATGGTTTCCTTCATTGGTAATAATTAGTATAAGTCTAGGATTGTCCTAGCAGAGGAACACAGTAGCTCAATAGCTATGTACATATGACCATATAAAATGATGATAATTGAAATGAACTCCAAGCTAATGGAAACAAGAGGGTTTCCATTGTTTTTGTTATTTTTAATGTACTATGTGAAATTATTTCTTTTTTCTTTCATTTTTCTTTCCTGTGGTTTATCCCTGTTGTCGCCACACTTGATTTTGGTACTCTGGATATTTTATATATGTTTATGTGAATTAGGAAAAGAAAAGGGAACAACAAAATAGTGAGAAAAAGGACAAAGGGTGAGCCAATTGCAACAGTGATAATCACAAGACAGTATGTTGGAAAATTAACTGTACAGCTTGTGGGGGGAAGGGAAAGTGGGAGAAAAATGAGAAAGGGGGGTAACAAGTTTGACAAGAAATGCACTCACTAGCTTACATATGTAATTATAACCCCTCTGTACATCACCTGGACAATATAATTTTCAAAAAGTGACCTAAAAGAAACAAATTATGATTCATATTAGAGTTTGCCTATATTGTGGATTGATTCTGTGAATATAATATGCATTTATGATTCAAAAATAAATGCAAGCTTACTGTAGAAAATGTAAACACATGCCTTTGTAGTTCCTGCATACAAATTATCTTTAGACAGTACTATCAGTAATGGTTATGAGATGATAGCAAACTTTAACTGAGTCTTTTTATGAATCAATGCTTTTTTTCTAGGTGCTTCACATGGATGAAACTGTGACAAATACTATGGAGAATATGTACTTTTCTAATCTCTGTTTACCAAGGAAGAACAAGAAACTTCAAAAGTAGAGGTTGTTTTTGCCCCAAAAGGCTGACGCTGTAACTTGTGTCTTCAACCACTGGCTTGATAACACTAATACAGACCTATTTTGTTTTGTTGGACTAATATAGTAATGTGACTTTATACTAAAACATATAATTTTTATCTTCTCAGGTCATTATACTATAAGCTGTTGTTTATTCACAACATAGTATCACAACTTAAAATGTATACTACTGGTTCAGCTTTTACCTATTGTCTCAACATTTTGATGTTCCTCTTCTGCTCCCTAACAAACATATATACAATACCCAAAGAACCAGAATCAAATAAAGTGACAACAGGAGCTAAATCATAGGGAAGATAAACAAAAGAAAAAAGAAGTAATTTCACATAGTAAGTTAAAAATAACATCAATGATAAACCACTTGTTTCCATATTTCAGGAATCATATTAAACCAATGCAATAGCAACACTTACAAGACAATATGGTATAAACTAACCGTACAACTCGGAGGCAAGGGGATGTTTGGGAGGTGGGAAGGTGGGAGAAAAATGAGGGAGGAGGTAACAAGTTTGACAAGAAATGTAGTCACTATATTACATATGTAACTGTAACTCCTCTGTACATCACCTTGAGAATAAAAGTTAAAATAAAAGAATAAAAATATACTGTGTGTGGGCTGGGAATATGGCCTAGTGGCAGCACCACATATATATAAAATGGCCAGAAGTGGCGCTGTGGCTCAAGTGGCAGAGTGCTAGCCTTGAGCAAAGAGAAGCCAGGGACAGTGCTCAAGTCCTGAGTCCAAGGCCCAGGACTGGCAAAAAATTAAAAAAAAAAAAAAAAATATATATATATATATATATATATGTATACTGTGTGGAAGTCAATAAAAACTACTTACATGATAAAAAATGTACTCATTACCTGACTTATGTAACTGTACCCCCTCTATACTTCACTTTTACAATAAAAATAAAGAACTTTAAAAAATGTATACCATTATTACTTACCTAAGTAGATGCTATTAGGTGCTTAAGGTTTTTTTTCCCCTAGTGATTAAATTTGAGTATGAACTAGAGTGGACCAAGGAATGACCAAATGGCTGTTTCCAAGAAGGTGTAAGCACATGAATCCATAGACTGCATGAAGAAGATTGTTCTCACCAAAATCCAATCCAGTGATGAATGGATGACAGAAGGGCAAGTTTGTTCTCTTATATCAATGTACTTTTGCCATTAGACATCAAATGTATGGCAGGACATACAATATTGTTTCTTCTGGTTCTCAGGCCCTCGAGCATGGTCTGAATGCTCCCACTAGCTCACAGGGTCCTCTAGCTTCTACATGGAAGATTCAGGGGACTTCTCAGCCTCCATAAGCAGATAATCCAATCCTTCATAATACCATTCCATGTATTTATTATATAATCATGATTCTGTTTATCTGGAGAACCTTGTACTCTAAGACATACTAAGAAATCTGAAACCTTGATTGTTTTCACGAACCTTTCCCCTACCCACTGCCACAAACCTCTATCAAAGAAAAAAAAAATGACACAATGCACTCCCCAATGAACTCAGAATGCAACTCAACTCAAGGCTTCTCCCTGAATTCTCTGCTTCTTCATTAGTCATGAACTTTCATTAAACATTGAAGGCAGACATCTGTGGGATACTTTTATTAATGGAAGGAACCATCAATGCTTCTTGATCGTTTTACTTTGTGAAAGTACTTTTAACATAAGGAATGTATATGGAAAATCAAGCATTTTAATTAAATTGCAAATTGCAAAATAATGCATCGGTTAACTAGGGCAAATTATATCTAGCAAAAAATCTTGAAACAATAAGTAAACTTTTCTCTTTGCTTCTATATAAATATAGATACATAAAGACCTAATATATTTTACTGATGGATTCATATTTCTACTTGACTCCAATTCAAACATCAACTGCAAGATGACTGAATTTCAACTTCAAGTAAGATTCCAAAAAGCATAGGCTATCATTCATTAACATTATTGATATTATTATTAAATAGTCGTACAGAGGGGTTAAAATTCCCTAAGTCAGGTTACAAGTACACTGCTTGTTAGTCAATGTCACCCCTTCCTTTGTTCTTCCCCATTTTCCTCTCTTATCCCTATTCCTACCCTCAAGATTATCATTTTAAAAGAGAGAACAGGAAAAATATCCAGTACTTCAGTTCTTTTTCTAATTAACTAAAAGGTAAATGGTTTGAGGGAACATTATAATATCTTAATCTCAAAAATATATTGGATGTCCAGGCGCTGATGGCTCATACCTCCTATCTTAGCTACTCAAGAGGCTGAAATCTGAGGATAGCTGTTCCAGCCAGGGCAGGAAACTCCCTGTGACACTTATCTCCAATTAACCATCAGAAAACTGGAAGTGGTACTGTAGCTCAAAGTGATAGAGCAATAGCCTTGACCTCAGGGGCAGTGCTGAGGTCCAGAATTCAAGCCGTGTGTGTGTGTGTGTGTGTGTGTGTGTGTGTGTGTGTGTGTGTGTATTATATATTATGAAAAGCTGGCAAGTCCCGTTAGGTAGGTCTTATTTATTTATTTTTCCTTTTATTCCTGTTCTAGATTTTGTACCTTTTAAGTACCTGGAGACTTTGAGAAAGGACTTTGGGACATGATATGTTCCAGATGATGAAATGTATTTCCACAGTCAATGCTCCGCCACTTGATGAAGGAGTTTGCAGAACCCTGAGTTTCCACGGTAGCCTCCAGAGTCCAGACACTGAGGAGTTAAAGAGGCTGTGGTACAGGGACAGCTGGAGATAATTATTCACAATCAAAGGCCAAGCACAAATTCAACAGGAATGGTGGGGGTGAGGTGTCTGCCTTGCTGGATTATAGGAGGCATCCAGACAGAGGCAACTGGACTTAAATACTAGTAAGGGAATTTTCCACTGTTTGATCTTATTTTAAGACCAAAGAAAGAGATTGTGATTGGTTTGAACCTAGTTTTAAAAATCCCAGAGGTAGATATTCTTGCCAAATACAGCTAGAACTCTCTTGTCCTGTAAACAGGAATATAGAAAGGATGTGAGGGCCAAAGGACTTTGTATATTAAACACAATATCGAGTTTTACTTCTAAAATTCTTCAGGATAATTTTGTACTCCTGTTTCTCAATAGGAGCAATTAGTCTAAAATCTTTCACATCTGACTTAGTATTCTTTCCCCTACATCTCTACATAAAACATTCAGGCTTTCCATTTTTTTCACCAATTCACTTTTTCAGCAGTTTTAAATTATATTTCAGCAACTGCCAGTCCCACTTATAAGTCCCAGATTCATGAGGGAGATAAATATTTCTCCAGTGAGAAGTGTATTGAAGCCAGCACTATTTTAGGGAGATAGCAAATCTCTGAAGTCTTGAAATTGGATTTTCTTCTCAAATACATATATATATATGTATATATATATATTATTCCATTTAGTAATGCATATGAAACAGATTCACTGTGTTATATTCAGTACCTAAATCTTGGCTCTTGAAGAATCTTTTCCTTGACAAACTGGAATCCAAACCTATGTTCAGCTTCTTTTTGATTTATCTTCAGGGTTAAGCTCTAAACTTTACAACATTGGGCACTTTATCAGGTAACCACAGAATTAAGCATACCAAGCGACTTGAAAGAATGGATGCTTTCTTCAAAGCTGATGGCATTAGATGTTACAAGATAAAATGGAAAAAACACCTCATGTACAAATGCCTGGGGCAGGACTTACACAACCTGTGTAAATGGCAGCCTTTTCATTTATGATACAAAATTTGTGGGGGGCAAAGCTCGATGGTGGAAGTCAGAAACACTGTACACAAAAGCACTGTCAGAGTCTAAGCTGTGTCTCCCTTCCTTAGAAACTTTCAATGGCGCCCCATCGCTTACAGGATGAAATCCAAATGCCTTAGAATGCACCGCAGCTCTTTATGTGTGCTTTAGATCATCCTTCTGACTCTCCTTCCCCTTTCCAATCTTTGTCCCATACACCTGTGCTCCATCCAGCCCTCAAAAATGTCATTTGTGTTCTCATCCTTGAACTAGTGATCATATTATATCTTCAAATTCAGGTATCCAACACTAATTTTTTTTAATTTCAAATCTTTTATTCTCCAAAATGTATCAAACTAGTTAAAAACTGTTTAGCACATAAAATTAAAGATGTGGTTAAAAGTTTTTCAGAAATCTGAACCCATAATATAGATCTCCATATTCCCAAGGCCCTGCTGTCTTTGGGTAAACTTTGCGTTGAAGCTTTCTGAGAGTGAGTTGGGTGTGGCCTGCCAGAGTTCAACTTAAGTCTTTCCCTTGATTCCAACACTAATTTCACAAACTGAAATTTTTCCATGCTCATTTGATGATTGGCCTCAGAAATCTTAAGTCTTCCTTCCCCCAATTTGGCCATTTCTACCCCCTCTTAAGAGACACAAATTCAGGATCGCTCCTATTTGTCCTGAAAATTTAACTGATTCCTATTCAGTATATCCAGTGTAAAATGTCTATCTATCTATCTGTAGTACATTGGTTCGACAATCTAGGCACTAATTTATTTATGAATTGTCGATAAAGGATGTGTTGAGTATTTTCTGCATGAGGATAGTCAGTGTTGTAAACTCGGGGAATTAGCAATATGCCAGTGGCTCATTCCTGTAATCTTACCTATACTGGAGGGTGAGCTAGGGAAGACTGAGGTTTGAAATCCATCCGGCAGAAGTCTTTGAGATTTTCTCTCCAATATAACCACCAAAAGCCAGGCTGGAAGCATAGCTCAAGTGGTATAGCACAAGCAAGCTGAGCAGGCATGAGACCCAAGTTTCAACCTCTGTAGAAAAAAAATAAAATCTTAGAATTAAGTGGTGAATCAAGAAGACTGATGATCTCAGGATTAGCAATCTAGATATTATAGTAAAATTCTGTAAACCATATTATAATTAGCCATTGGCTGATGCTTAAGAAGGGATAACCTATTATCTTTGAATTTGCAATTTTTAGTAGAACAGTTAATATTTATGAACCTATTACTATATGTAAATCAATATTTATAATATTCAAATTAAAGCTTTTATTTTTATGTGAAATTTCTTGCAGTCCTATGAGGTGGTTACTCCTTAAGTACAGAAAATACAAAAGTGGGGCTGGGAATATGGCCCAATGGCAAGAATGCTTGCCTCATATACATGAGGCCCTGGGTTCGATTCCTCAGCACCACATATACAGAAAATGGCCAGAAGTGGCGCTGTGGCTCAAGTGGCAGAGTGCTAGCCTTGAGCAAAAAAGAAGCCAGGGACAGTGCTCAGGCCCTGAGTTCACGGCCTAGGACTGGCAAAAAAAAAAAAAAAAGACAAAAGTGGCTTAAAAATTCTGTTATTATCTAGCAGACTTAGAAACTGAGCTCAAGAATGGCTGATAATATATAAATGTATAAATGTGTACAATATTACAGAGAGAGGTCCATCACTTCTTCCACCAGTATTCCAAGTGCTGTGGATGATTTTTAGCCTAAGGAAAATGATAAAATAAGCTGATGTAATACTTAGTATGGGAGGAAAGAGCAATTAGTTTCATGGGCGTGAAGACTTTGAAGCTGGCACTAAAAGTATGTTTGTTGTTCACTTAACCCCTAAGCAAGAAAGAAAAAAATGGCTTATGAATTTACTAAGCTTTTATCCACCTATGAAAACTTCTTCAGACTGTCTTACAAAGGAAACAGAGAACTACATTCCATGATCTTTTTTCTGTCTCACCCAAGGGGGTGTTCTCTAGAATTTCTCTACCTCGTGTAAGGCAATTTTGTTAATTCACATGAGGAACTGCAGGTCCAGGTGTCCTTGTAGTCTTGGCATGGAAACCATCTTGGAAGCCACCTTTTAGTTTCTTAAAATGGCAAACTAGGCTCTTTTGCAAGTAGCTATTTTGCCTCTGAAATCCACTCCCCACCACCCATTGTGTCATTTTCAAAGCCAGTTTCATCACACATAGCACATTTTCTTTTGTACCTGACCATAAAATGTAGATGTTCCGCAAATGCTAAAAGTGTATTCAGCCCCTTACTCTCTACTGCCAGCTCAGATATCAAGACATTTGATTGATATGAACAAGATTTTAAAATGTAAATTGTGAAAAAGAATCATGATAAGCATGCAGACTGCTAGAGTTGCCAAGGGTGGGCCTGTAATCCCCACTATGAAAAATGAGCCTGTGATTATATGTAAATTCCTCTTGGAGTCACCAGTCTTCTAGGACATAAGTATCAACATAATGTGGATATACTTCATAATTATATTAAGAACAAATTTTCTCTCTTTTGCTTATAAAATCATTGAGGAAAAAGTTCAGGTCACTTCATTGAAACAGTTGATTACTGACCGACTTTAAATTCCAATTGAATAGGGTAGACTTAAAACTATTTATGAAGCAGAGTATGGTGGCTCATATCTGTAAAATCTTGCTACATAGGAAGCAGAGATGAGGAGAATTATGGCTTAAGGCCAGTCTAGGGTCTGAGTGAGTATGAAGAGCTTCTCCTGGAGTTTGAAGTTCTAACCAGACAGACCATGACGCTAAATTCAGAAGACAGAAGACAGAGGTCAATTTGGTGTTCATAGAATGTCCAACATTAATTTGGAATGATTAAAAGAACAAAGGAAGGTTTCTCAAAATGTAGTCTGAAAAATATTTTATAAATGTGAACATTATTTTGATTTTAAAATCCTAGCTGTAAAATGCAATGATATCAAATTACAAACTACTTTTCTTACTAGAACTATGTGTTGAGTATATGCCACACCTTAGAAAAAATATAAATAGTGCAATTGTAGACTATATGTGAGTGTTAATGTAATAAACGTCTAGATGGCAATGCTATTAGTATTAAAGGACCAAAACAAGAGAAAATTAGTTCTCAACATATGATTTGCTTTATTTCTATGTGAACTTTGGGAAAAAAGTTTTAGATCTGATTGTGTTCTCTCATTTTATAATGTGAGAGGTGAATAAACAAGGGTTTACATGAGGTAGTGAAGGATAATACTTTGCAGTATCTTCCCAGTAGAACTTTCTACTTCTATTTTCTCTTTTCTTTTCCTCAATGGAAATAAACTGTTAAACTATGAAAATTGGAGTCCTAATTTTTCCTGTATGTATGTCATCTGTTGTTGCTTCCAATCTCTCTGTCTCTCTGTCTCTCTGTCTCTCTGTCTCTCTCTCTTCTCTCTCTCTCTCTCTCTCTCTCTCTCTCTCTCTCTCTCTCACACACACACACACACACACACACAGAACTTTACCAAAGGCTGTGATTTCTGAAGACTACTTTTCAGTCTCACCAAACACACATATTTGAAAATTCTTCCGGAAAGGTTATCAGAGGCAGCACGGGATGTGCAGATGCCATTGTACAAAAGTAATGGGGCATAAAACCAAATATTTACTCTACCCACTGAGCACCAACCATATTTGTAGTGGAAGAAAAAACTCTATTCCTGCTATAGTGATGAATGTTCCTTCCAGATTTATCAAATTTGTCTGGTTTGAAGATTAATTCCTCCTAGGACATTTCTTAAACTGAAAACCTCTTTGAATCATCTTCATTTGATTCTCACCTCATTTTTTAATAAAGTATTGTTAGGAAGTAGGGTATTTTAAATATAGACATCAGTTTAATGAGAGAAAATACCTAGAGTAGCCTGTGTTGTTGGGAATATATTTATTTACAATACTACAGAGTTCCTTCTCTTTGTTAAAGACTATTTTACAGTATTAGCTCTCACAAAGAAGTTATATTGCAAAGCTATTGATACTGCAGGTATTAATTCTTCCAGTATTTTTTCTAGATGACCCAGTTCAGACGTGTGTCTATATTCTTTGGTATATCATCATTTCCACTGTTTCTTAAAGACTAGTAATAATCATTGAAAAATTTAATCTTCTAAATCTATTTTTTCTGTACAATATTAAAGAACTGCTTAAACAAATAAAAGCAAACTAATCTTTAAGGTTCTATCACAGGAGTATATTTGAATTATGAAAAAATAAGTGGTATAAAACATAAAAAGTAGTTCATATTCAATCATATGAATTTATTTATTAGAAAACATTCACATTTCGTACACAGTGTAAAGACATGTTTTAGAAACTTTACACAATTTTGTTTTGGACAAAAATAAAATACTAGACAAAAAACCACAGAAAGTTATTGATTGATAGAAGGAACCTTTTTTTAAAAAAAATAAACCTTTGACATTCCCTTTTTACTATTTAAAATGTGTCCAGTAAATATTACTTCTGAAGCTTACAGATGGCAGTTTTAAAACTCTAAACTAAAGAAAATAGCTTGGAAGAGGAAAGGGAACTTTCTTCTAGTTCTTACAAACTGTGCATTTTGTGCCTTTACTCAAAAAGTACATACACACAGACAGAAACACACAGCCCCAGAATATTATCCTAAGAACGAATATTTTCTTTTAAGCACACACTACACACTGACATTCTTCCAACAGTATACTTAAGGTATTTTATATTTAAAATAAACAGAAAAATAAAAATAGAATTGGAAAAGATACAAGTCTATATCACCCAAAATAAGCCAATACATTGCAGCTTTTCTGAGTCAAATTTGTCTGAGTTTTTTTCTCTTTATTCATAAGAAGTTGCTGATCATCAGAAAAACATAACTTTACTAATTTTATATGTTGAAAAAATACTTCAGATGGAAATCCAGCATTGAGTTCAATGCGCCCTACATAATTCAAAGTTATTACTATTGACGTGTTATTTTGTTACCACTTTCCACAAAAAATTTACCTACATTGGAAGAAACTGGCATACTATTAAAATGATTCTTAATGAATGCAAAATATTAATAGCCAAGATGATGAAATGACATATAATGATTAATCTCTATCTTGATCCAATTATAAAATCTGGAGTACATATCATTTCACTTATAAAAAGCTTCTCACAGGGTATGGCAGTGTCTATAATCCCAGAACCTAGGAGGAAGAGGCAAGAGAGTTACATACTGAGTTTCAAGTCAGAAAAGCTACCTTTCCAGATGCTATCTCCAAAACAATAATCATAGCCCTGATAAGAGCAAGTCAATAATATTTTATAAGCATCTCAAATATTGCTTCTTTAAATCTAAATTTCACTTTAGTTCAGACTCATCAGGACTACTATTCTGTATTTGTTGTTTAAGAGAAGATTGATAATCTTAAGAAATAATAAAAAATTGACAAACTTATGAGAAGTAATTCTCAGATTTGCAGTGAAGAAAGGGAAGAACAGAATCATACAGCAGATGAATTTAAATCTGAGCCTGTAACAAATTTATCAGCATTCATAGGACTCCAAGAAAATATTTGTTAAAACCTGAACAGTAAAATAAAAGATGAAGAAAATAGGAAACTTGTAAATCTGTAAGAAACAAAATTGGCAAGAAGTGAAAACTGATTAAATGTAGGTTATTTAGAAAGAGTAAAAACACTCTCCGTAATCCTCTCATTGTCTCATCTCATTCTTTGGTGGTCCTGGGAGTTGAACCCAGGGCCTTTTCCAGGTAAGTGTTCTACGAGGGTGCTGTCCCTGAATTTTTGGACTCAAGGCTAGAACTCGACCACTTGATATGTCAGACACATACCATTTTGTCCAGGTATTGTTTGATATTGATTCTCTGGCTGGCCTTGAACCCTCTGCAGCCCAATCTCTGCTTCCCAAGTAGTGAGAATTGGAAGGCTGAGCCACTACACTAAGTTAACCTCCAGTTTTCTCCTATGGGTGTCTGGTAGTATACATTTAGGTAGACATATTGGAAAAAGATATGAGGGGAAGATGAAGCAGCTTGGTGTAAACTTGTTAAGATAGAAGTGCTAGAAGGAATTCTAGGTAGAATCAAGCATCAGGGGATTGAATAAATGTCCAAATCTAGCTCCAAGCTTAAGATAAAATTTTTGTTGCTATAAATGTTTGGTTGGGAAACAAAACCACAGGAGTGGATGTCTTGCAAGTTGGGAATACAAGATAAATAGTGGACTCAAAACTCTAGGAAACATCTACATTTAAATGCTTGAAAAGAATAAAGGATACACACCAACAAGGCTGAAGAGAAAGTGTTGCAGAATGTAGTGAGAAAAAGAGGCTAAGCCTTGGGCAGAACTTCTAAGATAAAAACTTAAAAATAAACATCTTTGAGCTGGGCATTAGTAGCTCACACCTGTAATCCTAGCTACTCAGGAGACTGAGATCTGAGGATCGTGGTTCAAAGCCAGCAAGGCAGGAAAGTCTGTGAAACTCCTTCTCCAAATAACCTCTAGAAAATTGGAAGTGGAACTGTGGCTCAAAGCGGTGCTTTGAGCAAAGAAGCACAGGGATGATGCCCAGGCCCTGAGTTTAAGCCCCTAGAACAAACAAAACAAAAATTGTTGAATTTGTGATAAGTATATCTTTGTAACCCCACTAGTAAAATAAATTATCGAGAGAGAGAGAGAGAGAGAGAGAGAGAGAGAGAGAGAGAGAGAGATTTGCAATGCTTAGGGTAGCTTCTGTCTTCAGAAGTCAAAGGATTCACTCTATACCACAACCAGAGTCAGATTAAAGAAAACAGAACTCAAACTTGTTAGTGCTTTTAATGGCTGAGAAGAAGCCAAATTTCTTTGTCCTCAACCCACAGCTAAAACTTCCAGGTAGCTACATTAACCAAAGTACCTCAGAAGTAAGTACAAACTTTGACCCATTTTTCAGTTTTTATGGCAGTCCAGATGAGTTGCTAGGGGTAATTTTCCAACCACATATTAAAGCACACACAAAATGAGGTTAGAATAAGATCAATGTTCAGGTGATTTACTCTAATGGGAACTGAACAATAGAGAACACACTAAAAATAACTGATATCCTACTAAATGCAAGTGTATTTGCAACTTTTCAGTACTATCTAATGGAATAAAGGAGCCTTCGAAAGTAAAACTGAATGGATGTGTTTTCACACAGCATCTAATAAAATTCTGTTGTGTGAACTTCTCCCATAATCAAGGTGCTTCACTGACATTTAAGTGTGAGGTTAAAGGCTTATAGAGTTTCAAAGTTCCTGATGTTTCCTACAGTTCACAGAATTCTTCTTAGCATAGAGATAGTTAATAACAAGAAAGACCCTGACTCATAGCATGCTCCAGGAACACAGAAAGGCTGTATGGCTATAGCTTCCAGGGGAGTGGACAGAGATAAAGCTAGACATGAAGGCCAAAACCAGATAATGAAGGGCTTTATATATCTTGCTAAGGAGTCTGGACTTTATCCTGTGGGTTAACAGAGAGCTCTTAGAGACTTTTATGTAAGGGATTATCACGATCAGATTCCTATTTTCTGGCTGCTTCAGTGTGGAGGAGAACTAAAAGAAGACAAAGACTAGAGTCAAAGAGACCCATTAGTTAGTCCCAATTATCCTCCTTTCCTTCTACCCAAATTTCCAGATATCAATGTCTAAGCCCCATTCCCACAAGCTACCTTTTCTGAACTGGGTTCTCCATCTCTAACAAATGAGCAGGTGTACTCATGGACACACAAGAATGCAGCCACACTACTGAACAAGCATGGTAATACACACAAACACAAACATAAATACATACATATGTGCACATACATATTCATAACAGCATCAGTTCTGATTTCCCCCTAGGCAGGAAGAAGCATGTTATATCCAGACCATTCAAAAATCATATAGAAAGAGACAAAGGCCACTGCATATGAATAATCAGGGCCAAGGACAAGGCCTAGTGGATGAATGATAATTAAAAAATCAAGCTGCCTTCATGAATTTAATGTAACATGTTTCCGTGTTCTGCATCCTTAGAGGGTACTGCTCTTAGAATGCATGAGAAGATATGTGACATTCAAAACATTCATAAAGTAAAATTTGGGGCTGGGAATGTGGCCTAGTGGTAGAGTGCTTGCCTAGCATGCATGAAGCCCTGGGTTCGATTCCTCAGCACTACATATATAGGAAAATCCAGAAGGCGCTGTGGCTCAAGTGGTAGAGTGATAGCCTTGAGCAAAAGAAGCCAGGGACAGTGCTCAGGCCCTGAGTCCAAGCCCCAGGACTAGCTAAAAAAAGAAAAAATTGGGGCTGGGAATATGACCTAGTGGCTAAGAGTGCTTGCCTCGTATACACAATGCCCTGAGTTCGATTCCCTAGCACTACATATATAGAAAACGGCCAGAAGTGGCACGGTGGCTCAAGTGGCAGAGTGCTATCTTTAAGCAAAAAGAAGCCAGGGGCAGTACTCAGGCCCTGAGTTGAAGGCCCAGGACTGGCCAAAAAAAATTATAAATGAAAGGGTTATTTATCTGTATAAATAGCCAGGTTCTGGTGGCTTTCCAGCTTCTGGTAATCCCAGCTACTCAGAAGACTGAGATCTGAGGATCACTGTTCAGAACCAACCTGGGCAGAAAAGTTCATGAGACTCTTCCCTCCAATAAAACTATTGAGAAAAAGCCTGAATTGGCAATATGACTCAAATGGTAGAGCACTACTCTTGAGCACAAAAGGTCAGGGGCGGTGCATAGGCTCTGAATTCAAGCCCCAAGATGGACAAAAAATAAATCCTTATAAACACAATGGACCCCATAAGAAGGCTCAGTTGAAGGGTCTTCTATACCGATGGCTACGAATTAGCCACAGATGAGATGATTAAGGAAAATGGAATCTTCTCTCTCAGAGTAAAAGGAAAGCATAAACTTTGAAGTGCAATAAAATTTTTGCAAAAGATAATTCAAACGAAAGCAAGCTTAAGGAGATGGGTGACAGAAATGTCTGAGTATCTGGTTCTAATGGCACAAATATCTCTCAGTTCATAACTGCAGGACAGGAAACCACAGATAGTCCTCGTTAATAATAGCTGTCAGACTTGAAAGGATGGAAATAATGCAGTTTGAGTGGACTGCTAAATAATACCATGCTCATAGGAGACTTTAACAGTTACATAACTTTAATGTTAGTGATTCTATTTGTAGAATTTTTTTTCTTTCTTGTTACTCCTCAGGCTTGAACTCAGGGCCTGGGTAGTGTCCTTTAGTTTTCAGTCTAGGATGGCACTCAACCACTTGAACCACACCTTCACTTCCCACTTTGTGCTGATTAATTGGAGATAAAAATCTCATGGACTTTAATGCTTGGATTGGTCTCAAGCTACAATCCTCAAATCTCATCCTCTAGGGCAGCTATGAGTACAGGTGTGTACCACCAGCACCCAGCTCAAACATTCTTATTTTATTCCCTCTTAACTGAATAGTAGCTGTAGAGTTTTGTGCTCTTCGTGTTAAAAATACAGGAAAAAGTGGAATTAATACCATCAGAACAATGAAATGCAAACAGGTTGGAACCATTGCATATGCTATTCAATCGTGAAAATATTCTTGAATGTTGCACATTTGAAAATACAAGCATTAATCACAATGGTACAACTCTTCATTCAGAGGGAAACTGCTTACCTAGCCTCTCCCAGGCTACCAGTGGCATTTTTGGGATGTTTGTGGAGAAAAAGAAGAATAAAAATTGGACTGCATTGGAAGCAGTTGGTATGAACAGTTAGTTCCCTTTGTACTCCTGGGAGAATGCATAGGATGCATTTCTTTCCCTAGTGATATTGGCAAGGTAGTGAACAGATTGGTTGTAGGGAGAAAGCATGAAGTCACTCAAGAGAACACATACCCACCCCAACACTGAAACTGCTGATGAGGATGGAGGTCAGTGGGCTGATGGAGACAAGATAGCAAGAGCAAACCGGATTACCAGGAGTACTGGGAGGTAAAGGTGCCTCTTTCACTCCTCTTAACACTGAAAGCTAGATCAGTTGCGCTTCATGGTGTCAGGGCCTGATAACCCTCCTGTTCTCATAAGGTGGAGCACTAATCCTAATAGGAGTTGCTTCCCAACAGTTTATAAACTTAGTATGGCTTCCATCCTGTAGCCTCAATAGCTGAGAGATGATGAGGATAAGCTGCAGGGTTTAGAGTGTCAGAGCTTTGGGTCTGAAACATTTCTTCCTTCCTTCTTCTCCTTGTAAGGCCAGGACACTTTGTCTTCTAAGTGTCTGTGCTAATTAAATGCAGATCTCCAATGCCAAAAATGTTTTGAATGTAAAAGATTAATGAGAGAGAAAATGTTCATGAAAAGAGGAAAATGAGACAGGAGAGGCCTTTCCTCCTTGGCATGGGTTTTAGGTAATCTTAAGGTCTTAGGAACATGAACAGCATTTAGGTTTTGTTTTGTTTTGGTTTTTTTTCTCTTTCTTTCTCATTTTCTTTTTGAAAAGATACGGCTGTAATGAGAAAGAATGAACAAGTATTTCAGCGACTAAGGCAGCAGCAGCCACCCAGGAAGGATCACTATGATCTGGGGTGACAGATGAGCTAAAAAAGGACTATCTGGGTGCGGGGCAAGATTAAGGCTGACCTGTTCTACATGTGCCTCATCTTGCTATGTTTCCTCTTGTTTTATTTTAAAGCTCACCAGAAAGAAAAACCCACTGACCATTTTGACCTTTCCTTCTAGGTTTGACATTTGCAGGAATAAATCAGGATTAGCACTGCCATTAAGCTTCAGACATGGTGTCTTTTAAGACAAAAGTAAGACCATTTCAGGCAGTTTTAGCACTTGGGACAAGCTCTGCATTGCTAATTTGTAACAGTAAGAATTAATCAGTAGGAGAAACTTGATGTTCCTGCTGGCAACACGAGGCTCCCAAAATATTTTGAGTATTACTTTATTCAATCAGCTGGATTGTGAGAGGTAAGGAAGGAGACAAAGATTTGTGTTTCGATAACTTGCCAGCACTCAGATGTCTACTTCTGAAAAGTAAAAAGGTTGTTTTATTTTTTGAATGTGTCTTTTTAAAAATGAAAGCATTTAGTGGTGGTCAAACGGTTGAACATATTTGGAGACACTGAAATGATAAAAATAATGGCAGCAATGTTATTTTTATATCATTAGAAGAAAGGAGGAAAAATACCAGCTGCCAAACCCATTGGTCACATTGATCCCTAATAAATCCTTGGTGAGTCTGTCCAATATTAGTCAGAGGATTTAAGCCTGTGGATCTGTTAGGACTTAAAATACATTACTTTTAGTTGGGAGGATATGAGAAAATCTTTTGGCATATGGTTAAAGAAAAAAATAATTTAGTATACTTTCTTAATGCTTTGAAAGGCTGTACTGACAATAGTCCTCCAACCTCCCTCTTTTTGTGTCACTCTAAGTCTCTCTCTGTCTCTCCTCTCTCTTTCTTTCTTTCTATCTTGTATTCTCAAATGGAAATGGAAAATTTTATCAAAGAAATAGAGGAATGTACAGTCAAAGGAAGAAAACTTTGTGAACACTTTCATGGTCTTTTAGAAGAGGAAATACAGAAAAAAAACTTACAATATTAACTTCCACACATACTGAATTCACCTTTATTACTGAAGGGTGAAAAAGTTACCATACTACCTACATAGATATCTGTCTTTTGGGTTTTTTTTTTTTTTGGCCAGTCCTGGGCCTTGGACTCAGGGCCTGAGCACTGTCCCTGGCTTCTTCCCGCTCAAGGCTAGCACTCTGCCACTTGAGCCACAGCGCCGCTTCTGGCCGTTTTCTGTATATGTGGTGCTGGGGAATCGAACCTAGGGCCTCGTGTATATGAGGCAGGCACTCTTGCCACTAGGCTATATCCCCAGCCCTGTCTTTTTGTTTTAATAATGTTTATGTATTTATGCTAGTAGGGCTTGGACTTACACTCTTACTTAGCTTTTCCTCTCAAGGTTGACACTCTACCCCCCAAGCCATCATCCCCTATTTCTTTCTGGGTCATATATATATTTATTATCAAACTGAATTACAGAGAGGTTACAGTTTCATACACTAGGCATTGGATACATTTCTTATACTGTTTGTTACCTCGTCCCTCATTCCCCCTTCCCCCCTCCCTCTTTCCCTTCCCCCTCCCATACCATGAGTTGATCAGTTATTCAGTTCATTTTCACCAAACTGTTTGTAAGTATTGCTTTTGTAGTTGTTTGTCTATTTTTACCCCGTGTGTCTCGATTTTGGTGTTCCCTTCCAATTTCCTGGTTCTAATACCAGTATACCCGGTTTCCAATATATTCAGATAAGATACAAAGATAGTGTAGGTACAACCACAGGAAGGTGATACAGGAATATCATCAATAATAGAGGCTACAGTTACATATGGCACGTCGAAAGTATTTACAACTGTGATATAACAATCATTTCCATAAAAGCCCTGGAAAAACTGGGATTCCAGTGAACATTCTTGAATATAATCAAGGCAGTATATGACAAACCAACAGCAAGCATAACTCTAAATGGTGAAAAACTAAAGCCATTCCCTTTAAAATCAGGAACAAGGCAGGGATGTCCACTCTCCCCTGCTCTTCAACATAGTACTAGAATTCCTAGCCAGAGCAATTAGGCAAGAAGAAAATATAAAGGGGATCCAAATAGGAAAAGATGAAGTTAAACTTTCTCTCTTTGCACATGACATGATCCTATACCTAAAGAACCCCATAGACTCTACCCCCAAGCTACTAGAGCTGATCCAAAACTTTGGCAAAGTTGCAGGATATAAAATAAACCCTCAAGGGGCTGGGGATATGGCCTAGTGGCAAGAGTGCTTGCCTCGTATACATGAGGCCCTGGGTTCAATTCCCCAGCACCACATATACAGAAGACGGCCAGAAGCGGCACTGTGGCTCAAGTGGCAGAGTGCTAGCCTTGAGCAAAAAGAAGCCAGGGACAGTGCTCAGGCCCTGAGTCCATCCCCAGGACTGGCCAAAAATAAATAAATAATAAACCCTAAAAAATCAACGGCCTTTCTCTATGCTAACGACCCGAAGACTGAGGCTGAAATCAGGAAAGCAACTCCTTTTGCAATAGCCTCAAAAACATAAAATAAGAAGTGAAAGACCTCTACGATGAGAACTTTAAAAACATGAAAAATGAAATTAAGGCAGAACTAAGGAAATGGAAAAACCTCCCATGCTCCTGGATTGGGAGGATTAATATAATCAAAATGGCAATATTGCCAAAGGCGATCTACAACTTCAATGCAATAACCATTAATATCCCAACACCATTTTTTAATGAAATAGAGGACGCAATCCTGAAATTCATATGGAACAATAAAAGACCTAGAATAGCAAAAACAATCCTAAGCAGAAAGAACGGTGCTGGAGAAATTACAATACCCAACTTCAAGCTGTATTATAAAGCTATAGTAATAAAAACAGCTTGGTATTGGCACCGGAACAGGCCTGAAGACCAATGGAACAGAATTGAAGACCCAGAAATGAACCCACAGAACACGCCTACTTAATCTTTGATAAAGGAGCTAAAACAATAGTCTGGGAAGAAAGGTAGCCTCTTTAACAAATGGTGCTGGCACATCTAGCTCTTTGCTAGTTGGAAATGGGCTTTCTGCTTGAGCTGTCTTTGAATCACAATCTTCAGATCGCAGCCATAAGTAACTAGATTTCTAGGCCTGAGCCACTAGCACCTGGCCTATCTGTCCTTTTCTAAAATATTTTGAGTCATTATTTCCCAGAATTGTAGAAGTAGATACTAACATTCCTAATTTATGGTAAAATAGGAAAGCTGCCCTTTACTATGGTTCACTGAATTACTATGTTCAAAAAGTCTTTATTGCTGGTAAACTGAGTAGCGGGGATTATCTTTCAGGAATCCTGATCTGAACCTGAACTATGGAGAATTCCAATACCTGTTGAGAGGCTTGGAGATCAGGAGCACAATGGATTCCTCAGTTTAGAAGCTGTATGCGTTGATTAGGCTCTCAATCCCATCTATGAAATGGAAATAATTGTTATTTCATAAATTATATAACCTAGACACAATGTCTAGTATACTGAAAACCTTATATAAAGAAATTCTTTTAATTGGTCAGCAATTATTGGATTGCACTTACTTATTTTACGTACACTTTGACCAGAAATGGCTAAACATGGGCCTTACTCTATACCAATAAGCCACCATTTCTGAGAATATGAGTGATTCTCCCTCGTTCCTTATAATTCTTAGGATGAAGCTAGTTGGGACATAGTGCCTTTGGGCTTTTGGCTTCTTTTCTCTACTTTATACTAACCAAGGTCATAGTAATTTGTCAAAGTCTACTCATATCTCTTCTCTCTAGATCATCCCTGAAAATTGCAAACTACTCTTTATTTTCCCCTTGAACTATACTACTACATCAGATAAGCTTTAGGTTTGGTTTTCTTAGACAATGAAATATAATTGGTTCAAAACACATCTAGGGAAAAAATTCTTGAAATTACTTTTGCACTGAGAAAAATGATATTCTTAAACAAATGATTTGCTGAGATCCGATAATTAAAGTCTCTATAGAGTCCCTTACCCTCTATCATCTGTCAATCTTTTAAAGGTCAATTCAGAATTTATCTATGACAGAAACTCTTCCTGATAAAACACACTTAGTTTTGCATTATTGACACATTTCTTTCAGAATTTCAGCTGTGAGTTCATAAAAATAAACGGCAGTTGATTATATGGTAAAAGTTCTGAACAACCAAAGCTTAGGCTCTCTTCATGTACAAGACAGGACCTAGCTCACAGATTCAATGTGTATAAAGAATGCAAAAGAGATTGAAGGTATAGCACTAGTTCTCAACACGCACACTGTGCACCAAGAGAGTTGTTGGTGTATGATTGTTCAGCAAATTTGCCATATAGCCAGATTCAACTATGAGTGTGGTGGGCAGCAGGAACCAAACAGGTGAATAAAACACTAACTTCAAGACCGTCATCAACTCTTTAATGAAACCTTCATCAAAGTTTCACCATGTTTTCTCTTTTAGGAATCAAAGGAAATAACTAGAATGCTTAGAGAAAATGAAAATGGCATTTGATCTTATATAATGTCTCCATCTGAAAGTTCATAAAGTCTATTCCTCTTTTGAATGCCAACATATCTTACTTTAGTCTACCATCTTTTATCTGTGTCTTTTGATTTACTACTAGATCAGGAAATTTATTTGGAGAGCACAACTATCATTTTTAAAAACAGAAAACAAAATAGAAAATATCAGAGACAGTATACTTAATAAAAAATGAGTTTATGAAAATTGTTTTCTGAATATATACTAGATCACAGTACAAAATGCATTTCTTATTATGACTTGTAGTCAGAAAGACTTTGAAGAACAATGTATCTAGTCAACACCCAGAAAAGGAAATGGATAATTCTATTAAGACTATATAGAAAGCTTGATGATTGCAGTGTGTTTCCCCTCTGGAGACAATGACCTCTTCTTGTGGTAATACTTTTCTTGTGAAGTTCAAAAGTAATCATGTAGAAGAATATATTACTCATTACTGACAAAACTGCATTGAAAAACTGGCTTAGATGGATGTTCACAATGGGCTTCCTAATGCATCTTGCCAGAAGTATCCAGGGCATATTCTACTCCATTACATGCATTACATGCATTACATGCAGGTCTCCACGCAGTTGGCACTGTTCTTTTCTTAAATGTTTTCTTTTATTGTAAAGGTGATGTACAGAAGGGTTACAGTTACATAAGTAATGAATAAAGTTCTTGGGGAACATAGTTACCTCCACCCTCATTTTCTCTCACTTTCCTTCCCTCCTTCCTCCCCCTCCCCCAAGTTGTAAAGTTCATTTCCAACCTTTTGTCTTGTGAGTAGTGGTGTTGAATTGATTCACCCTTTGTCCTTTGTCTCACTATTTTGTCATTCCCATTTCCCATGCACAAATCAAATAAACATATATACAAAGCACAGGGTACCAAAATTAAAAAAAAATTAAAACAACAACAACAACAACAGTGACAACAGGGGATAAACCAAAGGCTTGTTTTAACCCCACTGCTATCAATCAGTGTTTGAGCCAAAACAGCAACTGCTCCAGGGTAGTTTGATTAAGTAGATATTTATTATATGGAACTAAGACATTTACACATTCAGATTTCCTTGTTCAATAATACTGGAACATAGTCCTTACAGAGAGGCTACACTAAATTATCCAGGCACACAATTCTCTAAACAAATCCCATAAGCCATGGGAAACCATTAATATTGTTTTGACCATCCACTTTTCTGGGAATTTCTTCTCTTTTTCATTCTATGTATGTGTTCCTTGCTGGCCAAAACTAAGAATTTTAAAATTACTTTGGTCCTATGCCCATGAAAGTCTAAAACACAAGCAAATTTCTAGGCCTACAGGCACTTATCCAATAAAAACATTTCCCCCACAGAAAACCAGTACAATAGTCCTCCCCTGTGGAAAAAGGGAGCACTAAAACCCCAGCAAATAACAAGAATCCTAGACAGTAGCCAACCCTTTATACATTGTGGTGGTTTTCTTTTCTATATGGAAAAACATATTTACCTTTGACAAAGCTTAATGGATGGATTAGGCAGAGTAGGAAATTAATAACAATAACTAATAATTCAATGGGGTAGTTACAAAAAGTATGTTAATAATAGCCATTTGAAATTATTTATTTCTTGAATTTTCCATTTAATATTCTTTGAACACAGTAGGCTAGGCGGAACTGAAATTCAGCGCAGGAAGTGAAATTGGGGTTAGGGGAGGAAACTGCACACTTACTTGTTAATAATCTAGATCCTTATGACAGTCATCAGGAGAAACACCTAATTTGGTGTTGGGTTGCCGATGGGTCTGCACAAGTACGTGGAACTCTCCCTCTGAGAATTAGATGCCGGTGTTACTTTGGGAGGGGAGAGGCACAGTGTCCTTTCTCAGCAAGCAACAGCCCTACAAATCATTCTCTCAAGGCATCCTTGGGTATTTGTCTTTCCCAGGAATAACACTTAAGATATTTTGTGTTACATTTTAATCCCTTTGCTTGTGAACCTTAGTGATGAATCCACTGTGGCTTCTGTGTAGTTTCTGTCTCCTTTCTATTTGTTGAGCTATTGTTTCTTGAGGGCAATTCATAATGGAACTAAGGCCCAGGGATTCACCTGCTAGATTTCATTTGCTTGTTCTAACTAAACGATCACTCCTAGCAGATGAATGAACAAATGTGATGGTAGTGTTCAAGCATCTGTGATTTTTTAGGCTGTCAGAATTCACCCTTTCCTCATGTATCCATTCTCAGGGCCTAGTATTCCTCAGCTCTTCATTTCTTGAAGTTTTAAATAAATCAAACTCTCATGGCATGTGAAACACTTTCTTCTGCTGTAACTTTCTGGCAATAGATCTTTTGTATTTTTCAAATCCTCTGATTCACTTCAGGGGTAGATGGATGCAATTTTATAATTAAAGAACATCTTAAACTTTTTCTTTTTATATCACCTTGAAAAACCTCACCTTGTTGCCTGGAACTTTCACTTCCATTTTTCTAGCATTTCTAGCCTTGCTTCACTGTCTGTCCTATAGGAATCATGAAGAATAACTGTTTAAAGCACCCCATTTTTCAAGCAAATGTGTACATGCTCCTTACCCCATTCCTATACAAGATAATGAAACCTAGAAAGTCTCACTCTTCTGGTGATCATATAGTCCTTGAACATGAGTGTAAAACAGAGAGTGAACCACAGTGCTCAAGAGCCCAGCATCTGGGAGTTGGGCCTCATGCACTTCTACTCTAGTTACTTTATTCCCTACTAAAATGTCCTTAAGAAAAATAATTACATTAATATTCCTAAATTTATTTTGCTGGGAAAAGGAACTATTAATGGCTCCTTTCTTGTGTGATTGTTATAGATATTAAAAGAACTCATATTACATTCTGAAACTTCTTATAATATCCAACAATTGATATTATATCATATCTGTCTTGTGTCATCTCTTGCTCAAATATTTCTCAGATGTTTAATGTTGAGAAAAAGTAAATCTCACCTACAGTCACTGACTTCACCCCCACCACTTCACTATAGGACTTTCAAACATACTCATTCTGTAAACTTGCTACTGTATTCTCTCCTGTTATATATATCCAACTTTAATGAAAATTCCAAGAAACAATGGAATCAGGACTGAATCAGAGACTATTTGCAACTTAAAAGGTTTTCCCCTGATTTTCTGCATATTTCCCCCTGAGAAAAGCATTACTGTGAGCCTCAGGAGAGCTTACCATTCAGTGGTTTCTTTTGAACACAATGTTCCTTTCAAATTAAGTTAAAAATGAAAATTCTTTCTAGTTCTACTCACAGGAGCAGCTAGGCTTGGGTGCACAACCTTTCCCCATTGTTATATGCCTACCTGATATCCAAGGTTTCTTTTTATTTATATTGCTTTCTTTTAATTTAATTTTATTGTCAAGTTGATGTACATAGGGGTTACAGTTACATACATATTACTGAGTACATATGTTGTAAAACTTGTTACCTCCTCCCTCATTTTTTCCCACATTCCCTCCTCCCAAATCCCCCCCCCCAAGTTGTACAGTTAATTTCCAACGTATTGTCTTGTGACTATTGCTGTTGCATTGGTTCATCCTTTGTCCTTTGTCTCACCATTTTGATGCTCCCCTTCCCTTCCCAAATTATATAAATATATATACAATACCCAAGGTACTTAAATCAAATACAGTGACAACAGAGGATATTCTATAGGAAAGAAAAATAAAAAAGAAATAATTTCACATAGTACATTAAAAATAACAACAATGATAAATCTCTTGTTTCAATATCATGAAATTCATTTCACATAGCATCAACTTATATGATCATATGTACATAGCTATTGAGCTATTGGGATCCTTTCCTATGACTATCCGAGACATATACTAATTATTACCAATGAGGGAAACAATGTAATCTCTGTTTCTTTGCATCAGTCTCACTTCCCTTAATATGGCCATTATCAAGAAATGTAATAAAAACAGATGATGGCAAGGATGTGGCCAAAAGGGAATGCTACTAAACTGTTGATAGGAATGTAAACTTGTTCAACCCCTCTGGAACGCAGTATAGGGGTTCCTCAAAAGACTAAACATAGAGTTTCCCTATAACTCAGCAATCCCACTTCTTAGCATATACCAATTGATCACAAACAAGTCCATACAAAAGCTACCAGCACAACCATGTTCATAGCAGCATTATTTACCATAGCTAAGATATGGAAGGAACCCAAATATCCCTTAATAGTTGAATGTATCAAGAAAATGTGGTATATATACAAATGGAATTCTATGCTTCCATCAGAAAGAATGTCATCACTCCATTCATGAGGAAATGGAAAGACTAGGTCATACTGTTCTACTATATTCCATAACAGTTTAATGTTACTCCTCTGGAAGTCTCTCTTCTGCTTAATCAGATTTCCTTTATTTTTCTCTGCCAATGTTGCATTCTGATACTTGTTAATGCTTGTTTTTTTTTTTGTTGTTGTTGTTATTTTGTGTGCTGGTCCTGGGGCATGAATTCAGGACCTTGCTACTATACATGAGTTTTCTTCTTAAAGCTAAAGCTCTATAACTTAAGCCATATGATCATCACATCTCAGCAGCCAGAGTAGCTAGGAATCTAGGCTTGACCTACCACCTAAGCCTAGGGTGCTATGATAGCTTTAGTGAACCCAATCCAGTTTTTTCTTGCTACCTGAACAAAGCTGGATTCTGCTAACTGAATATTTTTGAAAGAGATGTTTTTATCTACTATCTTAACTTTTAAGTTTGAACAAATTTAATTGGGTTGCTCCCTGGCATCAAACAATAGTAGCTTATCCCTTATTTAGTAAACACTTATCCACTGGAACTGATCACAAATGTTGCTTTCCCTCAAGATCCAAATCTAGACTTTCCTGAAATCAATATGTCAGGGAAGAGCCTTTCTCTTGCTTGCCTTTTTGTTGTTCGAAGAAGTTCAGGAACAAAGATAGATTTGGAATCCAACCTATGCCAGTTTTGAAGCTAGATTTGTTTAACTGCTTTAAAAATTAAAAAGTAATCTCTTGAAGGCCTTGAAGAAAGAAAATCAATGTAAGTTGAAATAATTCCATATATTCATTTGTCTGAGCTGCCTAATGATAAAAACAAGAGGGTGCTCTGATTCCATGAGCTTCTAATACTTCTTTCGGCCAGCGCTCCATGTTCATCCACTCATTGCCTCCGTGAAGTTCATGGCCAGCAGAAACAAAAGGCCTAGAAAGTCACTAAGTGGGATCTTTCCAGCTGATAACCAGTCACAACTGGTGTAAAAGTCACATGGATACTGCCAAAAAATGCCAGGATACAGTTCCAAGAAGCTTCATCTCCAAAATAATATAATGCCTCATTTCCCAAGTGTAATATCACAAGCTAAGATCATGTGTAATTCTGATCCGTTGATTATTTTATACAGACTGTATATCACAAATTACTTTTCTTGAAATATACACTAAATTGTACCATACATAGCCACTGGAAGCACATGAATGTTAAAATACTACCTTATACACTAGTAAAAGTTGAACTTGAGAATATTTCTTAGATGTACATTCTTTAAAAAAAACACAAAACTTCATTTGGAGTTGGTACATAATCTCCCATTAAAGTGATCTAAGCCATCACAAGATAGCATTGGAGCAGTCTTTTGACCCAAGACTCAGCACAACATTGCAGAACACACACTTGCCATGACCAAGCAGTTTCATAAAGAGAACCTAGAATTACCTCATGTAATTTCCCAACTTGCCAGTCTTAAAGTCCCAGAAGACATAAATCAGTGAGAGAGTATGGAAAGGCCACAAGCATCAGTCTATTAAAAGTTTCCCCATGGGAACATGAGTTCAGGTCAACACTTTAGACTCCGTGTTTAAAGAATGGCCTTAATATTAAAAGATTGAGAGGCTGAGTAGGGAATTGTTCAGAAAATCCCAAGGAATTGGCTAATATATGGCCTTAGTTATTAAATGTAAATAATGTGGATAAAGGGTAGTTAACCATTTGTCCAACCTTGCAACATTCGTAGTATGAAAAATAAATCTTATTGACCACCTAGAGCTAATGTTGATTTTTCTTTTTTCCCAAATATAAGACTTAACTTCACAAACTGAAGAGTTTTAAGTTAAGGTTAAAAAATTGACCTATGGAATTTTCTAAGAGTAGCTTTCTAGCATATACGCATATATTAATATATGTAATTTTTTTGAAATTATCTTCATAAATTCTTTGAAAATTATAAGATGTTCTGAGAAGTATGATAGATTTCCCATAAGTTTAAGTGTTGTTAAGTATCTCTCCTTGAAACTATATTGTCTTTTTACAAGCAAATATACAGGAAGTACATGACAACTAACTTTAGAAATTTTTCTCTGCTTCTAAAATTGGGTCTAGTAGAAGACTTAACACCTAGCAGATATTAGATGTTAAGATGCTGAAAGATAGTTTTGTTCTAGTCTTAGAACACAAATGGAAACTACTTCCTGTAAAAAGTTAATAAGCATGTTATTCTTTTTTTATATTTTCCTATATCTAATATATTCCCCTGCTATGCCTTCTCATAAAAAAGCAGTCTTAGATACCTTTTCTATATGAAGACTAATTTTCCACTGCTATCCAATATGTTTGTGTGAGAGTGTGTGTGTGTGTGTGTGTGTGTGTGTGTGTGTGTACAGAAAGAGAGAGAGAGAAAAAGGGATTCTGTTAAAACTGTGATGGTTAAAATTGTACACAAGATAACAACATCAAAATATTTTCCGTGAACATTGGAAGTAGAATCACTTCTTTTTGGATGGTTTCTCTTTTTCCTAGAGAAACTTCTCTCCATCTAGGCCTTCATTTGAACTACCTGAGCTCCTTGGGATCTCAGATGCTCTGTAATGACCGTCCACATTATCTCTTTTATCTTAATCATGGGAGAGGTTTTCAGGAGGTGGATAACCATCCCTGTGAAGTACTCTTATTTCCCAACAATACCATTGTTTGGCATCAGGCTATATAATTTATAAACTAATATCAAAACATCTTTCTTATTCCATTTGTGCCATGCAATTTTTACTTAACAAATATGATTTAACCTGTAGATTCTTTGTTAACTAAAATTTTGGGAAATCTGAATGGATAAAAATATATACTAGAAATATTTATGTGTTTGAACCAGATTATCTTTTCCTAGGAGCTGCTTTTTCTTAATGGCAAAAACAAAAACAAAAACAAAAAACATGGATCTTCTTAGAAGCATATATAAATTCAAAATTAAAGTATCTAAAACAAATGTTTAGTGTTTCCTGTTGTTACCAAAGTAATCTTAGAGTATCTATAAGCAAAATGACAATAAAAGAGAGTAAATGGTGAGAAATAGGCAGAGTAACCAAAACAATTCCCTGCTTTTAAGAGACCCATATTCCCTGGACACCCCTAACACCATCTTTTCAGTGGGTGAGGAGGTTTGCTACACAGCCGCTATGTAAATATTACCTTTTTAACTCTAGAGTCATCCGTCTAGTTTAAGTGCTTGACTGATGCTGCTATGCTATTCCACCTGACCCATTGATGGAATAAATTATCATCATGAGCCTGATTAGCAAGCCTAGGACAAGATAGTACTATGACAGATATAATATAGGACTAATGTTGACCCAGGTGTAAATAATTAAAATTGTAATTCAAGCAGTTTACTAGTGACATCATATATCAATGTCACTAGAATGCCTCAACAAAATTACAGCTTAATATGTAGAATTTAGATGCACAACATTTGTTCTACTACATGAAGAATATTCCTGTTTATAATAGGTGGTGGATACACAAACTGTCATGGACAGATTTTGATTCCAGTGACTGAGCCTCTGTTTCCTTTTCTCCTGCCACCAAATTGAACTCAAAAACTACTTTTCCCCCATGAGCACATGAATGTAATCTTAGTTTAAAGTGACTATCTTTCAAGAGACGTTCAGAAACTAAAAAAAGGCAATGTTAAGAAGATAAAGAGGACAGCTACTGGGTCAAACTCCCTCTCTCTCTACACACACACACACACACACACACACACACACACTGGATGGCAGTTTTAGAATAATTATAATATTCATAGAGAAAAGGTATGACTAAAGCTTGAAAAAAAGAAAAACTGCAGTTTCTTAATATTCACTGTTACAGTGTTGGGGGCAGCGAGGTTCCACGTCTCCCCAAGAGTCCACCACTCAGAGATTGTCTCAAGCAAAAAGATGGACTTATTGGGAAAGCAAAAAAGCGAACTGCCAGGCCAGAGACATAGCACAGATTCGGGAGCTGAAACTACGCCCCTGAAAAGTGGGCTGACTGGCCACGGACACAGCGCAGACTCGGGAGCTGCCACCATAACCCCCCCCCCCATCATCAAATTGGGGTTTATAAACGTAAAAGTGTCGCACAGATGTAGGGGCTTGATGCAGGGGGGTAAAGCACGCAATAAGTTCACAGATGTAGGAGGTTGACGCAGGGGGCAAAGCAAGCAGAAAACAAGCATGGCACAGATGTAGGAATTTGATACAGGTGGTAGAGCAAATAACAAGTTAAGCAAGCCATTTACAGAAGCAGAATTTGAGGGTCAGGTTGATCTAATAAGATGGAGTCAGCTCTACAACATTCACCAGAAATTATTTTTGCATTAATATTTCTATAGAAAAATATATCTTCCTGGGGGAAAAATGGCAGAGCCAAACAGTAAATTATAAGAACCTTAAAAATGCTGAGGCTAGGAATGTGGCTTAGCAGCAGAGTGCTTGCCTAGCATGCTTGAAGCCCTGGGTTCGATTCCTCAGCACCACATAAACAGAAAAAGCCAGAAGTGGTGCTGTGGCTCAAGAAGTAGAATGTTAGCCTTGAGCAAAAAAAGTCAGGGACAGTGCTCAAGCCCTGAGTTCAAGTGCCAGGACTAGCAAAAAAAAATGCTGAAATAAAAGCCAATATGACTTTAGGTTTATGTACCATAGGGCAAAAGAGAAAAAAAAGGGATTACAAAATAGATTCTTCTAAGTAATGTAAATTGACAGAACTTCTCCTTGTTGATTTATAACAGGTCAACAAATCTTTGTTTTTAAAATTCATTTTCTTAAATTTTCTTTAAATAGTTGTACAAAGAGCTTTGGACTCAACATGTCAGCTTTTAAGTACAATGCATCTTGATGAAAATTACCACTCTCATCATTTTTTCCTACCTTTCCCAAACCCACACATACACTTAATTTTCCTAGTTCCCTTTTGAATACTACCACAGTCATTTGCTACCCTTCTCTCTTTGTCTATACCCCACCCCATGACCTCACTTCTTCATTTTTTTTTGTGTGTGTGTGCCAGTCCTGGGGCTTGGAGTCAGGGCCTGAGCACTGTCTCTGGCTTCTTTTTGCTCAAGGCTAGCACTCTACCACTTGAACCACAGCACCACTTCCGGCTTTTTCTGTTTATGTGGTGCTGAGCAATTGAACCCAGGGTTCCTCACTTCTTGATTCCTTAAACTACAGCTTCTTCTTCTTTCTTCTCTTCTTTCTTCTCTTCTGTGCCAGTCCTGGGGCTTGAACTAGGGCCATGAGCACTGTCCTTGAGCTTTTGTGTTCAAGGCTAGCACAGCTCTACTTTTGGGTTTTGGGTGCTTAATTGGAGTTAAGAATTTTTCAGACTTTTCTGCTTAGGCTGGCTTAAAACCATGATCCTCATATCTCAGTCTCCTGAGTAGCTAGGATTATAGGTATGAGGTATCCTGGTGTCTGACTGTAGGTATTCATTTTCAACAAATCATTTGAGGTATTCATGCAGATGTCTCCCTCCCCAGTGGAAATTACTCTCAGAGAGATAATAAAGTTGTAGACACTCATTTAACTCATTCATTCCATTTTTATTTATTTCTGTGCCCATTCTCTGTTGATAAAAGACAATCCTATGCACAGCTCCTGGGAGGATGAACACAATTTGCTTATATAGACTCAACAGAAAACATTAAATCCGTATGATATATGCCTGCTATTTTCTCAACTTTTCTAGAAAACAATTTACTATTAAAATCTCTAAAGGTGTGTTTATGCTTTGCTCCTCAAGGAGTCTAGTCTCAGAGATCTATCCCAGAACCAGAATTTAGAAGATGCTGAGAAGTACAAATCTATGGTCATTGCAGCATTTAAAAAAAAAAAAAAGAAGGAAAGAAAGCAATGTACAGATGGCCATGAGAGGTAGTTCTTTGTTTTATATCAAATCCACCAATAGGATTGTTTGCAATCTTAAATAATTACCATAAATGTAAAAAAATGTCTGTTAAGACAACATGGTCTTTGTAATGTATTAGTAATAGAAAAAGATGCTCAGTGTGATGACATTGGCCAAGATGAATTATATTCATTAACTGCTTTGTTGAATGGCACTCCTTTTTAAGCTACTTAAAGGTAAAAAATAAAAGCGTAATTAGTATAGTTGATCACTATTCTAAAAAGAAACAATAGTATGTAACTTTTACTCATAAAAGGAACTTAAGAAAATTATCTATATGTTTATAGACTATGAGTGATTAATGTGAGCAGAAAACCCCTTTTTAAACAATATTCTATCTGGCATGACATTGAATGCTTTACTTATGGTATTTAATATGATTCTCACAGCAGTAAGGAAGGCAGACATTATTATCTCACCTGTAAGACAAGGAAAATGCAGTACATAAAAACTGAGGTTTAGTAAAACTAAAAGTGGCAGGTAATGGGGTTGAACTCTGGCAGAAAGATGGCATTTTTAATTACTACTACTCTGTAGCAACCTTTTAATCTTTACTGACATGTCTTACATACTTGTTCAAATTTCTAGGGTAAATGTATTTATTTTTTATAAACAGGAAAAACATCTCTTTAATCTTATTTTTAAATCATTTTAGATATCTTTAGATTTAAAAAAAATGAAGCTTCCAACTAGTGTAAAATATTTCTATTTCAAGAAATAAAGGTGTTTTGCTTCTGAATTGATGTATCAGAGCTTCCATAGATATTGTTTTTGCTTAAAATGAGGCCATAGAACTGATGAAATAATAAATACCAACGTTTCTGCTTTGCCAATGATCTTTCATTTTCTATAAACTGATCAACTGATTCAAGAACTGTCATTTCTTTACTATGCCTGGTTCTGTGCTTAGTTGCAGTATTTCCCTTTTTCCTTTCTGAAGAAGCTTATATGTCTTATATAGACATGTCCTAAGCTTCTCTTTACAAATAAGGAGAGAATAGAGAGCAGAAAATTATACCATTATGGAATTAAGCCTATCATCCTTCTTTCAAAAAGAATTGGTCACAATTTGCTTTGTTGAAGCAATCTGTCCCTTGCTACTGATTTATATTGCTCCTTGGGACTATGTTAGAAAAACATTATTATTATTAGCAGTAGTAATACTTGGCAGCCATTCAGCACATTTCATCAAAGACTGCAAGAGCTAAGCCATCAATCAAACTTGCCTTGGTGTGCTCCTGGGAGGAGGTTGGTATTATTTCTATTTGGAACAGAGGTTAAGTGACTTGCCCAAGGCCTTGAAGCTAGTGAGATTCAGAGTTGGGAATTAAACCCTGGAGACTTGACACCCAGCATCCCACTCTCCTTCCTGGAGCACATTCCCTCTGCCTGTCTGAAAGATGTAGGGATAAATAAGGCATCTAATAGAAAAGTGTCCTGCTCCCCAGCATGAATTCTTATGTGCAAGCTCTTTTGGCATTAAATTGAAAAGGCACCAGAAGTTTCACTTAAGACTGGAGCTGGTGCCTTTTAGTCTGGCACACATTCCATTCATTCCTTCACCAAATATTTAGTTTGAGCTCCTTATGTTGGCATTAAAATAGTTCAGTTGTTGGGAGTATGACACAGCTCTGGGCCACAGGATGTTTTCAGTCTAGTAGGAAAGAAAAACAACAGGGTATTATTAAATAATACCAAGTGATTTGCTTAATGTTTATTACTGTATGAGAGTCCACATTAGAAATCCCAGATCTTCCCCTTTGAGCCATACATTACAGACTTTAATAATTCAGTATTTGGATCACAGTGATATAAAGACATAGGCTGTACCTATGTACATAAATAAAAATCTGATTTTATCCCTTAAGTTTAATTAGGTGATAATCATTCTACTTCATGCTTTTGCAGTTGCTATAGTTACTAATAAGTTTTAGAATTAGTCTGTAACTCCAGAGGACAAAATTGTTTGCTCTTATTTGATTTTCCCATGACAAAAAGTAATTTTAGAGTTCAAAATCTGTTGTTAGAATTTAAGTTCAATTTTTTTCTCACAGAGAAATCAATGGTGTGTCATAAACCATTGTACTAACCCTCACCATTTCTAGTAGCCTACCATGTGCCAGATACTGAACTATGTGTTGTAACTCAAACAAGAGAAAGAGAATCAGGCCCTATTTCCCAGATCTTTATATTTGGTAAAAAGGTTTATTATAGCCTACGTGAAGATTACTCAGATGAATCCCATATTTTAGAACTTGCCATTCAAGTCCTAAATTCTATTATTTGAAGGAGTGTAATACACAGGAAGAACAAAGAATTCCAGGCCATCACCTTCAGCAATGCTTTTGTTCCTAATCTCCATGACAAGGTGACATGTTTGCATGGTGTGGAGGTGGGCAAGAAGCAGCAGCTCCTGGGTCAACATCCACATTGCATGTCTATGACAATGCCCCTCTTTACCATCCAAATCTTTATTCCTCCCAAGGGACAGTGAAGCTGTTAACTCAAAAACAGGGGTGGGGGAAAATCTCTAAGAAAACAAAAATAGTGTTCTCCCCTCAATTAAACCCATCTTCACAGTTGTAAGAATCAAATGATATCTTTCAGGAGAAAAACTCTGATAAATAATGAAGTGTACTGTAAAGGTAAGTGGTAATTATCCCACTTGGAGCAATAAAAATTTTGGAACCCATAGAAATATTAATAGTAATAATAATACTAATAGTAATATACTTTTTATCACATTATTCTTGTCTGAATGAACATAAATAGCAAGATCATAAATAGCTATGTCTAACCCCAAAATTATATATGTATACACATCTAGGGAAAAACATTGAAATATATGAATATATAATCCTAATTAGTCACTGTAAGATATTTACTATGATAAAGATTCTCAGAGAATCTGGAACCAACCCAGATGCCCCTCTGTAGACGAATGGATCAGGAAAATGTGGTACATATACACAATGGAATTTTATGCCTCTATCAGAAAGATTGACATTGCCCCATTTGTAAGGAAATGGAAAGACTTGGAAAAAATTATACTAAGTGAAGTGAGCCAGACCCAAAGAAACATGGACTCTATGGTCTCCCTTATTGGGAATAATTAGCACAGGTTTAGGCAAGTCACAGCAGAGGATCACAAGAGCCCAATAGCTATATCCTTATGATCACATAAGATGATGCTAAGTGAAATGAACTCCATTTTATGGAAATGATTGTTATCTCACAGTTGTAACTACTTTCAACATCCCATGTGTATCTGTAGTTTCTACTATTGATGATGTTCTTGTATCACCTTCTTGTGATTGTATCTACACTATCTCTGTAATCTTATCTGAGTATATTGGAAACTGTGTATACTGGTATTAGAATTAGGAAATTGAAAGGGAATACCAAAATTGAGAGACAAAGGGTAAAATAAGAGAAACAACAACAAAAACAATACTTGCAAAACTGTTTGGTGTAAGTGAACTGAACACCTCAGGGGGGGAAAGGGGGAGCGGGGAGGGGGTATGAAGGACAAGGTAACAAACAGTACAAGAAATGTATCCAATGCCTAACGTATGAAACTGTAACCTCTCTGTACATCAGTTTTATAATAAAAACTAAAAAGAAAGATTCTCAGAATATATTTTCTTTAACATAAAAACAAATCTTTAGAAAAATTAGAAACTTAATGTATTACGTGGCTTCCCATTAAAATGAGGAATGAGACAAGCATGTCAATCATTATCATTTTAGGTAATCATTATGGAAATCCTGATTATTGGAATGAAGCAAAAAATGTACAAAAACAGTAAAGGACTATGACATCCACTTTCAGATGACATAATTGTCTAGTCAAAAATATACTAAGGAATGCACAGAAAGAGAGAAAGAGACACAGAGACAGAAAACTGCTAGTACTAGATAAAAGCCAATTTAAAAGTCAATCATTTTGTAACATTAACAATAACTGATTAACAAATTGAATTAAATATCATATCAGGGGCTGGGATTGTGGCCTAGTACTAGAGTGCTTGCCTAGCATGCATGAAGCCCTGGGTTCAATTCCTCAGCACCACAAAAACAGAAAAAGCCAGAAGTGGCACTGTGGCTCAAATGGTAGAGTGCTAGCCCTGAGCAAAAAGAAGCCAGGGACAGTGCTCAGACCCTGAGTTCAAGCCCCAGGACTGGCAACAACAACAACAACAACAACATCATACCATTTACAAGAGAAGAAAATCAATTAATACCTAGAGATTCACTTATGATTTCTAACTGTAAAAACTATAAATATTGCTGAGTGAAGTGAAAGTTAATCTAAATAAATAAAAATATCTATAAAATTCATAGAGAGACTCAATAACATTAAGATGTTAATTCCTCTAAAATAGATGAGCAAATTGAAAACAATATCAAAATCAGAGCAAGCTGTTCTCTAGAGATTAAAATATGGATTTTTTTTTAGGGTGCTGGAGGAAAGAAGGGGACTACACTTGGGACTGTGCTGCTGCTGCATCTCCTTCTCCTGCTTCTTCTCCTTCTCCACCTTCTTCTTTTCCTCCTCCTCCTCCTTGAAATAGGACTATTTCCTATTATAAATAAGCTAGACAACCTTTATGATGTTTTTGACGATTCTTTGTATTTAAAGGCATGTTATTTTTTGAAAATGTCTGTATCTGAATTCTTTTATCTAAGATCTAAGTGTGACATACAAGTATTATAAGACATATTCATGGGAGCTTTAATCAATTAAAAAATAACCTAATACAGAACACAAACAATGGAAAGATTTAATTTTTCATCCAATCTCCTATTCTTCCTTTGATTGGAGAATCGAGTCCGTTAATATTTAGGGTTATTATAGAGAAATGTGTCATGTTTCCTGCCATTTTCTTTATTTCCTGTATTTTGTTTTTTATCTCTTCTTATGTTTAATAAACTGATATTCTAGTGATTTTTGTCTGATATGTTTCTTAATTCTGATTGTTTCCTTCAGAATGTATTCCTCCCTTTAGAATCTTTGTAATGCTGGTTTAGTTCTCATGAATTCCTTTCATTTCTGTTTGTCATGGAAGGTTCTGGTTTCACCATCTAATGCAAATGATAATTTCACTTGGTAGATCAGTTTGGGTTGGCAATTGATGATCTTCAGTGCCCAGATTATACCATTCTAGGCTCAGCTTGTGTTGAGGATTTGTGTGAAGAGGTCCCCAGTGACTTGATTTTCTTTCCATTGTAGCATAGCTCCTTCTTTTATTGTGGCATTTAAAATCAATTCCTTGCTATTCACATCTGATGTTTTTACTATGATGTGCCTATAAATGTTTCTTCTTGTGTCCATTTTATTGGGGGCTCTATATGCTTCTGTTAAGCAGGTAAGCTTTTCTCTCTTAAGAGTGGGGAAGTTCTCAGCTATTATCTTATTGAATAGACTTTCAAAGCCTTTAATATTAAGTTCTTCTCCCTTGTTGATCCCAATTATGCACAGATTTAATTTCATAGCACAGTCTCCCAATTCCTGGACTTCTCTTCAATAGGTTCTGAGTGTTTTTTTTTTCCATACTTTTGATTTTTGTTCTAGCTCCACCATTTTATCAATGACTTCTGAAAATAGGGAAGACGTCTTCAATAGCAAGGAATCTAGAATAGTCAATTTTGACAAAAAGAACAATATCAGCTTACTCATGCTGGAGTTCAAGGTTTAATAAATAAGATAGTGAGATATTTGTATATAATCATCTAAGTCAATGAAAGAAAAAAGACATGAAACATATCTTACAAGTTTGTGATTAAGTATTTATCAAAAAAATTTTGTCCGTGTCATTGGGAAAAGTATAAGCTCTTCAAAAGATTGTATTGCAATGAAAATTATCTTTGACTTTTGGCTAATATCGTATGTTAAACTTAGAGATATATTAAACATAAAGGTTAACTAGGAGAGAATGAAAGAACACAGGTACTCATTACCTAATTTATAAAAAGGAAACTTCTCTGTGTATCACCTGTATAATACCAAGAAAAAAATTAATAAGCATAAAAGCTAACAAAATAAAAGTTTTTTAAATAAACAACAGTTTCGAAAATTTGAAGTAGGAAATATTTCTTATGAACTAACCATAAATAAGTGGAAAAATAATATTTTGGGCCTCAACAACAGTAAAATAGTTTTCATTTTACAAAGATAGCACTGGTAAACTTGCAAAGACAATGTCTCAAACTTGATAAAAGATTTCTCATAGCACTGTCTAAAAGAAAGCTCACTAAAAAGGAAAAAAAGAGTCTGGTAGAAAGAACAGATTTGTACAGAGAAATGGTATTCAAATGGGCCAGCACACAAAAGCATGTTCACTAAATAAAATAGAAATGTAAGTTATACCCACAAGATATTACCTCACAGCCCTGAGGATGGCTAATACTACATAACTGACAAAACCGAGTGTTGGTGAGGATGTCGCACTAGAGAAATGCTCATCCTTTGCTGTTAAAATAAATTGTTTCAACAGCTTCGGAAAATGCCAACGTTTTGTTACATATACTGTATGTTTTCCAAAGTCATGATGATTTTACTTCTGTAATAAAGTCAACAGTAAAGAAAACATGTCTACACAATCTTATACAACAATGACTGCATAGCAAGTTTATTTATAACAGTCAAAAAGCCATAACCATGCCAAATTATCAACAAATGGATAAACTGTTTTTATTCATGCAATGAATTACTCCTTGACAATAAAAAGGGGAAATTTGTATAACAACACAAATACATTTAAAAAACATGAGCCTGAGTTTGGGGGGGGGGGGAGGCTGAGGGAGGTAGTAACAAATTGCACAAGAAATGTACCCACTGCCTTACTTATGAAACTGTAACCCCTCTGTACATCACTTTGACAATAAATAATTATTAAAAACATAAAAACAAAAATAAGAAGAAAATATACTTACCCAGTGTAGATTTCAGTTACATGAAGTGTTGCCAAAGGCAGGACTATTTTATGATAATGTAAGATCAACTGTGGCCTAGGATAGAAGATGAGGTTTATCTTAAAGTGACAAGGGGCATATGAAATGTTTGGTGTGTTCATTGGTTGGGAGCAGAAATGCTCTTTGCAAGGAGAGGGCTTATGTATTTGTGAAAATTCATGAATATTCACTTTAAGAAGTATATATGCATTTCATTTTGAAGGCATTGGACTTCATATAAATTTTGCAAATATGTTTGGGATTTCTTTTTCCTGGTGCTATTCCTAAATTCCACCAAGATTATTTTTTAATGCAATTCCTAACATTCCACGCGATTCCTCTGGCTTAAATTGTTCTTGCTGTCATAAGTTACTTCTGCACTATACTTTATTTTTAAATTTTTCAGTTGTCCCTTGCCTCCTCCCCCCACACCATGGGAGCAATATTTGGGTTTGAACTCAGGGCCTTGACCTTACTAGTCAATTGCTCTGCCAGTTGACACACACAACTAGCATTTGTGTGTTAGTTCAGTTTCTGAGAGGATCTCAAGTTGTCTTGCCGAGATTTGGCCTCAGACTTCAATCTTCCTATCTTTGCTACCTGCACAGCTGAAATTATAGACATGAACCACCACACCCAGCCTGTCATATTTTGTGGGGGTGGGGAATGGGGCTGCAATATATCTTCATCTATTACTACCTTCTATTAGCTGTTTACTAATCTATGTTTAGCTGAGATTCCTATGAACTTTATTATCCCTAAGATATTTTTGTGCTACAGTGGAATTATGTACTTCTATGACCTAGTGGTGAGAATCTAGCAAATTCCATGAGGCTACTTCTGGCCCTTGCACCAATATCACCAATGCAATCTTTGCATTGGGTGGTTAGGTTAGTAGCCATCTAGTATGTGACCAGTAGAGACAGTGAGGACCTGAATGGAAGTTTTTTTCTGTGGGCACAGAAGAGGTCTTATCTAGCTGTTGTGCATTGCTACTGTTGTAACTGTGGTCCATTGTTAACAGATATTTTGTCTTCATAAGAATGTCTAGCCATGGTCTTATAAGATATCCCAACTGCAATCCAAAGCTAGCTTTTGAATAGCTTTGTTTTTTCTTCTGAGTGTCCTAAAGAATTATCACAAAAATCAAGAAAGCCCAAATTCATTATCTTTCAGTGCAAAGGTTGAGAAGTCTGAAATGGATCTCTCTGGTGATCAGTGTGCTGGCAGGCTATGTTCTTTTATGAAGATGTGGAGATATTATTTTCCTACTTCTGAAGGCCATTCACATTCATTGGTTTATGGTTCCTTTCACCATCTTCAAAGAGAGCAACATCATACCTCTACTCCTTTATCTGTTGTCCTCTATCTTTCCCACCATAACTGGAAATCCAGGCTTATCTGCTTTGCAGTGCTTGTGTGATTAGATGAGACTCATGTAGATAATCTAGGATAAATTCTCCATTTTAATGCTTCTAACTTTAGTCACATTTGCAAATTCCTTTTACCATGTGAGAAAACATATCCACAAGTTCCAAGGATTATATTGGGGCCATCTTTGATTACTCAGCCACTCTACCTTCAGACAAGACCTTTGACCTAGATCTTTCATGGAATCATGTCTATGAAGTTTTCCCAACACATTATTTAGACAAGAAAAAAATGGGCCTGTTTTATTCTGTGTTCTTAGATTAGGAAGATTCTGTCATCCCTGCTTAAAAGAAGTTTTATGAGGACATTTGAATGGCTTAGGATTTCCCTAGTTCTTCTAAGAGCTTGAGAAACCCCTTGCTATTTCACTGGCTCTACTACCCAGAAGATCTAATCTGTAGGATGGGGGATGTCTTGCTTTGTCTTTGTCTTAATGACTACAGGGCTAAGCCTTTGAAAGACCGGTTTGTTTTTTCCTTGGGGCTGTGAAGGAAGGTCTTTCAGAAACAGAAAATACTGGGAGAAGGATTCGTTAAAATCCTATTACTTTGTAAATAATTCTATTTTGATTCTTTTTCCCTTAAGATATTTTGTATGTGTTTAATAGTAAGTAAAATAAACACCAAACATGAGGTAAATAACACTATTTAATTTTTTAAATTCTTTTTCTTTTTAGTGTAAAAGCTGTGGTTTACATCCAATTTTCTATTCTGCTTTAAATAACATCCTAATGATCATGAGTCAACAATAACATGAGAAATTTATTTCCCATACCTCATGCTATTATGCAAAGCTTAAAAGCCTATAAAGATTAATAAGTTCATCATCTTAACTCCTGGAACACGATAAGTTAAACAAAGAAATTCAATTACTTTCCTATTCCCTTTTAAAAGTTGATGATATATTGGTAATATTTCCAATTCCTAATTTGCTCAGTCTTACAACTACCAATTTTTAGGATGATGGTGGTTAGAAAAGAAGACTTTATTTTATTTCAAATGTAGTTGTTAATGAGTACATGAAAAAGCATAATATCATTAAAAATTAAAGGATACAAATAAGAATAAAATTCCTCTCGTTTTTTACTTTCTTGATAAGGAGCTTTCTAAAAGTATTTGCCAATGTCTTATAAAATAGGGAATTACTTCCTTTGGATCTATTATGACTTTGAGTATTACAAACGTTTAGAAGTTTGTTTTTATTTACGAGATCTAGCATTTCTCAAAGCAAAGCACGTGCCTGTTCAAGAACAACAAGTGTATCTTTCCTGGCTGGGTCACCATGTGTGTTGAGTAGACACATTGGATAGAGTCTTTCTCTTGAATAACAGAAGTTCTATGGTATTTATATATGTGACTTAAATAATTGTCATAGGGGTTTTTGTCATTCCAAACAAATGAAAATGGAAGCACTTAGAGAAGAATACTAGGAGAGTTCTATATAGTCCAGTGTTTCACTATAGTCATTGGTTGGGATCCAGGTTCACAGGTAGATTGAGCTGCAGTATAGGTAGATGGATGCAACTGGGTTATGTCCAGGAGGAAGAAGTTAGAGTCCAGTGAATAGGTGAAGCTCTCTGCTAAAATATGCAAAATACTTTTGTATATTTTTCCTAAGAAATTGGCAAACTTTACATTTAAAAATTGGTGTCCTTTGAAAGCAATATTTCTGATGGCAAACAACTGGACACAGTATTCAAAAATGAATAACATGATATCAAAACATATTGGGAAGCATAGTGTCACAAGAAATTAGGACAAACTGGAAATAATGTTTCCCTTGAAAGAGCAATACACCTCACCATAACCTTACTATTTGCTGGTTTTCTTAAATATAGAACAAAAGTATCTTCATAGCACATTCTCAGTTAAATGTTTCATTATTAGGGTATATCAGCATTTAATTTTGACCACCAGCAAAATGTATTTGTCAAGAAATCATTATTGAGTACATAAAATGGAATTCTTTTTTAATGTTTTAAATTATTTCCATAGGGAGAGGAACTATTCGTGTGTGTGTGTGTGTGTGTGTGTGTGTGTGTGTGTGTCTGTTAACGTATGAGATTGAAAATATTGTTTTAAGACTTGATTAACAACACAAAAGCAATGCTCTGTTGAGTTATAAGTTTCAATAAAACAAGATTTTGGGAGATAATATTTTATGGGTCTTCTAGGTTACAACCTGTTCAAAAGCTACTAGTTGAAGGGATTGTGTTGAGGCCAAAATCCAGAGTGCTTGTTTTGTTAACCAATACATTTTTGTGAGAGCTGTATCTATCTAGCCCCTGGAAGGAGGATGATTATTCCTAATCAGCACAAAGGTTCTGTCTTGAGTCTTTGCTCTCCTGGGGTTAAGTTTGTAACCATAATTTGCTTAATAACTCTTTTTCTACAGAAGATGTGTCAGCACACTGTTGAAGATTTGGATTATATGAACCACATCTGTGAATGTAGACAAGTCATTCATCCATCTATTCATCCATCCACTCATCTATTTGAGAAATCTGTGCTAGTTTCCTATTATATTCCAAGCTCTATAGCAAGCTCCAGAGATGCAAAGTAAATATTAGAAGCTTTGCCTTCAAGGAGTTTACAATCTGGTGTTTGCATCACTGGAAAAAATATAATTAGAAAGATAGTGGATGTGAAAAAAACACATAGATATGGGAAAAAGTAATGATCTCAGCTGGCTTTCTCATGTCTAGGTGTTCGGTCATCAATAGAGATGGGTCATGAAAAAAGACAATCATCACTGGATTCTAGAATTCTTAATCACAGTTGTAACTAAAGTAACATATTTAAAAATTATCTGAGTAATATTGCTAGGACCTTTACAATGCTCCTGTTCTTAACATTCATGACCTCTATTTATGTAGCTTGAAAATCAAGCCAGTGAGATTTTCTGTAAGTCCTTAGCTCAGCCAGGAACTGGGTAAACCAAAGCTACACTGTCAGAATAGATGAAAAGAAGACACAGGTATCATTAATGTCCTTATTATATTCCAATATTTGCATTAAGAACCTAAGTATTTTCCATTGAAATTCATAAATCTTTAGTGCTTGGACTGCTTTCCTCAGGAGCTACCCAGAGAAGTTTGTTATTACAGAGTCAGTGAGAGAAGATGGACTGATCTTGGCTGGGAAGAAGAGTTTGAAATGAAAACTATGAGCTAACGTAACTCATAGACTTTTACACATTTTTAGCAGGTGAATTTGGTTGTATAAAATTGAATTTGACTAAATCTTTTTCAAATGACTTCCAAAAAATGAGGTTCATTTTTGGGGGTTAAAAAACATGAAGTATCTTCTTTGTTTTTCTCCCTCAGACATGAGTATAACAAGTAAAACAGAATGTCAAAATATTCTATTTAAAATGTACAATGTCAGAGATTCAGCTCCATTCTATTATGTTAGAGCAGCGTGATACCTAAGAACAACCGCAGTGGAATGAACTTTTCCAGGCCCAGTCTGCTCTATTTGAGATGAAGGCTTTGCTTAGCACTAATTTACCTGATTGACAGCAATATTGGAAGTGGGGAAAAGTGTAGGGGTATCATTAATGAGAAGTAGTGGAAGCTTTAAGGTATTTTAAAAATATGAAACATTACACCTTTCAAACTCATCTGCTATGAAGACCTTTACAAAGATGACATCCAAATCATGCTTAAAATGGAAATCTAACATGCATAAGCATGCCTCTGTATGCAAAGGCAGCTTTAGAACTTCTCTGTTGCTCTATGGGTAGAGATTTATCAACTGGTTAGGATGAAAAGCCATTATAAGGATTTTTCACCTTCCCTCTTTAGCTATGATTGGCTACCTGGGCAAAGGGGCCTTTTTATGTTGATAGTACTTACACTATATTAAACACTATGCACAGTTTGGTGCTTGGAAATGAGGTTTGTGGAGGAAACTAGATAGAAATGGTATGCTGAAATTTTAGAATATTATATCAATGGTACTATAAATGGAAAATCAAATAGTTATTGTCCTATAGAAATAGAGAACAAAAAACCCTATACCAGAAACATCATAAAATTAAGTTACTTTGTACAAAATGTGAATTGCTTGATTCCCCAAAGGGAAGTATTAAATACAGGCATATACAAAGATAGTTTGGGCTCTGAAGATCTGACTGGATGATTATATGAAGTCACAATTTTTAAATATACTTCCTTAGATGGAGAAGAATCCTCTTTCTGAGAAACACAGGGCATCCTACTATAGACAACTCGATGATTAAGGGAAAAAATAGGTGTATAAAAGAGCAAGTTCCAGCAATACCTTTGCCAAGTACTGTTTCCTGTCCTCCATGTCCAATTCTGATTACACCTGCCATTTTAGAAAGCTCAAAGCCTGAGTATTTGACAAGGAAATAGACTAAAAAAATTGAACCACATGTAAACTATTTATAGGTTTGCTAGCCCAGAGAAATAGGGTGGGAAATAAACAGCAACAGCAGCAAATTCAAAATTGGCTATAAATCTCAAATTGGAAGTCTAAGACTCATGTTGGGCCTGGTTTGCCAGGATCAGCTTTAAGAGCTGAAAGGTATTTTATACATATAAAAAACGAAGAACATCTTTCATTATTTCTCTCAGTTTGTGGAAGGAAAAATTGCACTCATAGAAAAGGCCTATTACTGGGAAAAAGCATTGTTTATATTTTCTGCTTTATTACTATAAGTGCTTAAACTATTAGCTGTTTTGCTGAAGGAAAGAAGGCTAGCCTCCAAACATATGAGTGGTTTAGACTTTGCAAGACTCAAATGCTTGCTCTTTTGTTTGCCCCAGGCAGGTCCTTTAGCCTTTGTGGCTCAATTTAATCTTTCCACAGTCTCCATAGCAAACCATACAACCACAGTCCACAGAATTGCTAGTAGCCTGGGGATACTCCTGCCTCTTCAGGGGTCATCTGACACCAGAGGACAAAACAAGTGACTGTACATTGGCAAGAAATCAGGGATGCTTTAGGTGCTCGTCTTAGCCCTAAGGGTATTATCTTACTGGCCGTGGGCACTTTCCACTCCATGTGTTTGTGTGCTTTCATACATAGGCAACCCTGACAACTGGTATGGCAGTACACTTAATGATCAGCAAATACTGAAAGTTCTTTCCCATGTAAATGTGGCCTCCTACGTTAAGCCCATTGCATTTAATTCAGGATTTCACCCATTAAAAAAAATCCTTTTGCGGACTAAGGATAGTAAGCATTGTGTTCAGTAAATAGATTTATTTTTTTTAATGGATCTCAGTCTTCAGTGGAGGCAGTTGCTGAAACGATCATGAGGTAATATCATCAGAAACCTAAGTCATAAGAACTTCTCTCAGGATAGTGAGAAGGGAGTAACAGGAAATTTGAGAAAGCTACAAAAGATACAAATTTTGAACCGGGTCTTTAATAATGATTTAAAGTTGTTTAAGTAGAATTATGCAAGGGATGGTCATACAGGAGGTTAAAGGGAGACCAAAGGCTCAGAAAAATGGAAAATGTGGAGTATTGAAATTAATTACAAATGCTACATGTATGGAATGGGACTGTTAGGAGATGAAGTTAGTAGGGTAAGTCAGAAGGTAAGCTTGAAAAGTGACCTTGTAATGTATGATCTCAACAGATAATCTAGAATTCATCTAGAATCAAACCTTGCTTTCCCAAGGTTTCACACCTGTAGTTGTCTTGTTTCTTCTGAAGGGTGAGCTTTTACCTTTCTTGTGGTTCATTTTATCAACAAATAGACATGCAGTAGAATATACAATCTTTAATCAGATATTTTTCCTTAATGTTAGGTCTTGCCCATTTATCCCTCTGAGCTACTGTCTGCATCTATTTATATCTATATTTAGCTTCACAGTAACTTCTTATACTATTTCCTTTAGCATTTTAGCCTGTAATGGATACCAAACAAGCATGTTATCTTACCAGTACATAATAATTTCCTCTCTTTATTTTAGCTCAATTGAGGCATTGTTTCTATATAGTTAGTTAAGCATGTGTAAGGTCCACAATTTAGTAAGTTTGACAATTGAATAGTGAAGATGTATATCCCTCACTCTCAAGAAAGTTACATTTTCCCATGTCACTCTCAGTTTCATCCTCCTGAAGTTTCCTCTGCCCCTCCGGCAGGCAAACACAGCTCTGATTTCTGCCACTACAGACTAAATGGCACTGTTTAGAATCTTATATAAACAAAGACACACCATATGTAGTTCTTAAGGTACAAAGCAAAGAATTTTATTTGCTACACAGTTTTGGAGGCTGAAAGTCAATATGACATAACACTATATGCTTCTGATGAAAGACACTGCAATATCATATATATATATCTATACACACATATATGTTCATATGTGTAAATGTATAATACATATATATGTATATATATGTTTGAACTTTGATAAACTCACTTATAGGTTCTAGTAGGTGTTTTGGAGAAGAGAATTTTCTACAAAGTCATTGCTTCTTTCCTTCTAATCTGTAGCCTTATATAAGTTACTTTCTTGCCTATGACATTGATTGAGAACTTCCAGTAAAATGCTGAAACAAAGTGTATGATAATGTACATCTCTGTATGCTCCTGATCTTGTAGAGAAAGCATTCAGCCACCAGTCATTAAGAATAATAAGTTTCATTAATATATTTTATCACATTGGAAGAAGCTTGATTTGAAAGTTGTTATCAAAAATGGAAGGGGCAAGGAATACACCAAGCCCTGGGTTCGATTGCTCAGCACCACATATATTAAAAAGCCTGTAGTGGTGCTGGGGCTCAAGTAGTAGAGTGTGAGCCGTGAGCCAAAAGAAGCCAGGGACAGTGTTCAGGCCTTGAGTTCAGGCCTCAGGACAGCCAAAAAAAAAAAAAAAAAGAAAGAAAGAAAAAAGAAAAAAAAGGGATGTTAGATTTTGCTTCTTGAGATAACCATACTTTTGTGCTTTTAGTCTGTTAATATGGTGAACTTTACATAATTTTGAATTCCCCAGAACCACATCCTCAAAGAAACAACAACCTCATTGATAAGTAGGCTAGACTTACAGAGTCTTCTCTGAAGAATAAACGAGAATGGCCAATAGACACATGAAGAAATACTCAACATCTCTGGCCATAAAAGACATGCAAGCCAAAACAACATTGAATTTCACCTCACCCCAGTTATAATTGCTATTATCAAGAAAACTAGGGCTGGGAATATGCCCCAGCATCATATATATGGAAAACGGCCAGAAGGGGCGCTGTGGCTCCGGCCTTGAGCGGGAAGAAGCCAGGGAAGGTGCTCAGGCCCTGAGTCCAAGGCCCAGGACTGGCCAAAAAAAAAAAAAAAAAAAAAAAGAAGAAGAAGAAAACTAATAATAACAGAGGTTGGCAGGAATGTGGCCAAGAGGGACCCTACTACACTGTTGGTAGGAATGTAAACTTGTTCAACCACTCTGGAAGCAGTATGGAGGTTCCTCAGAAGACTAAACATAAAGTTTCCCTATGACCCAGCAATCTCATTGCAGGGCATTTACCCAAATTACCAGGAACTAGGCTATAGTAAGGCCACCTGCACAACCAGGTTCATTGCAGTGTGTTTTACCATAGCTAAGATATGGAATCAATGCAGATGCCTCTCAGTAGCTGAATAGATCTAGAAAATATGGTATATATACACAATGGAATTCTATCCTTCAGTCAGAAAGAATGACATTGCCCCCTTCATAAGGAAATGGAAAGACTTGGAAACAATTATATTAATAGAAGTAAGTTAGACTTAAGGAAACACAGTTGCATTGGCTTCCCTCATTTGTAATAGCTATAATATGCCTATGAATCTATAAGTAAACCTAATGGATAGTAAAAGCCAGAAAAATTACACTTGGGCATGATGAAGTAAATAAGACTTTAAACATTCATTCAGTGAGACCAAAGGAGGATATTCTTAGGAGAGGACCACAAGGGCTCAATAACTATGTGCATATGATCATATAAAATGATGCTTGCTTATTAAAATGAACTCTAACAAATGGAATCAAGAGGTTTTTTCATTTTACTTTCTGTGGTTCGTTTTTCCCTTTTTCTTCCCTTTTGTTGTTGTTAATGATTTCTATACCTTTTGTCTTGTATGTAAGTTTATCTGATTTGAGGAGGGGAAAGGAAAGCACAGAAATAGTGGTACATAAACTAATTCAGCAGTGTAATACTCATTAGGCACTATATTGGAAATGAACTCTGCAACTTGGGGTGGGGGTAGAAGGGGAAGGAGGGAAAATCCTGGGAGAAAATGAGGAAAGGGATGATTTATATGATTATAACTCTTCTGTACATTACATTGACACTTCAACATGGTATGTTATTCCTTTCATATGTTATAATATTGATTTACTAAATTTTGAGATAGTTTCTTCTATGTGTATAAGGGACATTGGTATATTCCTTATGTACTATATATTTCCTTTTTTTTCTTTTTTTTATTAATTGGACATAAATTTTTTTACAAGGTGTTGTGCAAAGAGGGTGCAGTTACATAGTAGGGCAGTGTGTACATTTCTTATGATATCTTACGACCTGTTTTTCTATGCCTTGCCTAGGTCAGGTTGACATATATGCAATATACAATGTATCAAGAACATATACAGTATTCACAGACTTGGTCTCTACTGTCTCTCCATCTCCCTTTGTTAACAGTCATATATCAGGGAGATCATGCCCCTTTGTTTTCTGTGTTCTAGGCTTGTCTCACTCAACATTATTTGTTCGAGTTCTGACCATTTCCCTGTGAACAACAGTATTTCACCATTCCTAATCGCTATGTAGTATTCCATTGTGTATAAGTACCATATTTTTTGGATCCATTCGTCTGTGGAGGGGCATCTGGGTTGTTTCCATATTTTAGCTATTGTGAATTGTGCCGCGATAAACATGGAAATACAAATGCCTTTTTGATATCTTGGATTTTGCTGTTTAGGATAGATGCCTAGGAGTGGTATGGCTGGATCATAGGGTAGGTCTATATTGAGCTTTTTGAGAAACCTCCATACTGTTCTCCAAAGGGGTTGTACTAATTTGCACTCCCACCAACAATGGAGAAGGGTTCCTCTTTCCCCACAGCCCCTCCAGCATTTGTTGTTTCCTGAGTTCAGAGTATAGGCCATTGTAACAGGGGTGAGGTGGTATCTCAGGGTTGTTTTTATTTGCATTTCCTTTACTAGCAGGGATGTTGAGCATTTCCTCATATGTTTCTTTGCCATTTTTATATCTTCTCTTGTGAAGTCTCTCTTTAGCTCTTTTGCCCATTTCCTAATAGGTTTATTGGGCTTGGAGGGGCTTAGTTTTTTGAGTTCTCTGTAGATGACAGATATCAGGCCTTTGTCTGTTGCTGTGCTGGTAAATATCCTTTCCCATATCGTTGGCTGTCTTTCTATTTTGGTGGCTATGTCCTTAGCTGTGCAGAAACTTTTTAATTTGTAGTAGTCCCATTTGTCGAGTCTTTCCCCTATTTGTTGTGCCCCTGGGACTCTATTCAGGAAGTTCCTTCCTGTGCCTATAAGTTCTAGCGTCTTTCCTACTCTGTCCTTCAGTAGTTTCAAGGATTCAGGTCTGATGTTGAGGTCCTTGATCCATTTTGAGTTGATCTTGGTGCATGGTGATAGGCTTGGGTCTACTTTGAGTTTTCTGCATATGGCTGCCCAGTTCTCCCAGCACCAGTAGTTGAGGAGGCTATGTTTATTCCATTGTATGTCTTTAGCTCCTTTGTCGAATATCAGTTGGCTGTAAGAGTGCGGTTTTATTTCTGGGTCTTCAGTTCTAATCCATTGGTCTTCCGATCTGTTTTTATACCAATACCATGCTGTTTTTGTTATGATGGCCTTGTAGTAGAGCTTGAAGTCAGGTATTGTGATACCTCCTGCACTGCTTTTTTTGCCTAGAATTGCTTTGGCTATTCTAGGTTTTTTGCTGTTCCATATGAATTTATGGATTGGTTTCTCTATTTCAGTGAAGAATGTGGCTGGGATTTTGATAGGTATTGCATTGAATTTGTATAACAATTTGGGCAATATGGCCATTTTCACTATATTGATTCTGCCTACCCATGAGCAAGGGAGGTCTTTCCATCTCCTTGTGTCTTCTTTGATTTCCCTTATTAGATTTTTGTAGTTTTCATTAAATAGGTCTGTCACGTCCTTGGTTAAGTTGATCCCTAGGTACTTTATTCTTTTTTTGGCTACTGTAAATGGAATTGTTTCCATAATTTCCTTTTCTGTTTGTCTATTGCTGGTGTACAGAAAAGCTGCTGACTTTTGTGGGTTGATTTTGTATCCTGCTACTTTGCCAATTGGTTTATTAGGTGTAGGAGTTTGGGTAGTGAGTTCTTTGGGTCCATCAGATATAAGATCATGTCGTCTGCGAATAGGGATAACTTGATTTCTTCCTTGCCGATGTGGATCCCTTTGATGTCCTCCTCTTGCCTTATTGCTATGGCTAGGGATTCCAACACTATATTGAAAAGAAGTGGGGAGAGTGGGCATCCTTGTCTTGTTCCTGAGTTTAGGGGGAATGATTTAAGTTTCTCTCCATTTAATATGATATTAGCAGTTGGTCTGTTGTATATGGCTTTTATTGTTTTGAGGAATGTTCCATCTATTCATGTTCTCTCCAAAGCTTTTAATAGGTATGGATGTTGTATTTTGTCAAAGGCTTTTTGGGCATCGACTGAGATAACAATGTGATTCTTGATTTTAGTTCTGTTTATGTGGTGAATTACGTTGATTGATTTACGGATGTTGAACCATCCTTGTGACTGAGGGATGAAGCCTACTTGGTCATGATGTATGATATTCTTAATCAGTTTCTGGATCCTATTAGCTAATATTTTATTGAGGAGCTTTGCATCTGTGTTCATTAGTGATATTGGTCTGTAGTTCTCTTTTTTTGTTGGATCTTTGCCTGGTTTGGGGATGAGTATGATATTAGCTTCGTAGAATGAGTTTGGGATTTCTCCCTCCGTTTCTATTTCGAGGAAGAGTTTGAGGAGTATTGGAATTAGCTCCTCACTAAAGGTTTTGTAGAATTCGTTGGTGAATCCATCTGGGCCTGGGCTTTTCTTAGTAGGGAGGTTCTTGATTACCTCCTGTATCTCACTGTAAGTTATTGGTTTATTTAGTTGATTTATTTCTTCTTGGTTCAGTTTGGGCAGTTTGTACTTCTCTAAGAATTGATCCATTTCTGTAAAATTATTGTTTTTTGCTAAGTAGAGGTTTTGGAAATAGCTCCTTATGATTGTTTGAATATCGTGTGTACTTGTTATAATTTTTCCTGTGGAGTCCCTGATTTTACGAATATGAATCTCATCTCTTCTTTTTTTTGTAAGTCTTGCAAGGGGTCTGTCAATTTTGTTTATTTTCTCAAAGAACCAGCTTTTAGTCTTATTTATTTGTTGAATGGTCTTTCTATTTTCAATCAGATTTATCTCTTCTTTAATCTTCGTGATCTCTCCCCTCCTAGTCGTTTTAGATTCTGTCATTTCTTGTTTCTCCAGTTGTTTTAGTTTCATCGTGAGGGTATTCACCTGCTCTGCTTCCATTCTTTTAATGTGGGTGCTGAGTGCAATGATCTTGCCCCTCAGTACTGCCTTAGCTGTGTCCCATAGGTTTCTTTGTGATGTGTTTTCTTTGTCATTGTGGCTTATGAATTCGTTGATTTCATCTTTAATTTGATCTGTGGCCCAAGTGTTGGATAGCAGTGTGGGGTTTAGCCTCCAAGAGTGTGTATAGGCTCTGTGGTATCCTTTGTTGTTGAGGGTTACCTTTAATCCACTGTGATCAGATATAATACATGGGATGACATCAATACTTTTGTATTTGCTGAGGTTCTTTGTGTGGGCTATGACGTGGTCTATTTTGGAATATGATCCATGGGCTGCTGAAAAGAAGGTGTATTGGGTCTCTGTAGGGTGAAAGGTTCTGTATAGGTCTGTTAGATCCATTTGGGAAATGGTGTTATTTAGGTCCTCAGCTCCCTTACTAATCCTCTGGGTGTTGGATCTGTCTCTTGGAGAGAGAGGAGTATTAAAGTCACCCACTATGATTGTGTTTGCGTCTATCTTGCTCTGTAATTCTTTGAGAATTTGCTTGACATATGTCGGGCCTCTTTTGTTTGGTGAGTATACATTTATCACCGTGATTTCTTGATTCTGGATTTTTCCTTGTATTAATATGTAGTGTCCTTCTTTGTCTTCTTGAGTGGACTTTAAAGAGAAGTCCAGCTTGTCTGAGATCAGAATGGCTACACCTGCCATTTTGGTGGATGCGTTTGCTTGGTAGATCTTGCTCCATCCTTTCACTCGAAGCCTGTTTTTGTCCCTTGCTGTAAGGTGGGTCTCTTGTAGACAGCAGATGTCAACTTTTTGTTTGCGAATCCATTCTGCCAGTCTGCTCCTCTTAATCGGGGAGTTTAAGCCATTTATATTTAAAGAGATCAAGGATAAGGATGTTTTTTCTCCTTCCATTTTCTTGGTGGGCTGTTTTTTCTTCTTTTTTTTTTTTTTCTTGTCTTTAGTGAGCTTGTGTTTCTGCTGGACTTTGGCTATTGAAGTTTCTTTCTGATTCTGTCTGTGTGTCTTTTACGATCTCTGTTGGGTGGGGATCCCCTCTTAATATTCGCTGTAGGGCTGGTTTTTTATTCACATACTCCTTTAACTCCTCTTTGGTGTGGAAAGATCTGGTTCTCCCTTCGAATGTGAACTCCAATTTCGCTGGATATTTGATCCGAGGTTGTAAATTGTTACTCTGGAGTAGTTGGATGGTGTTCTTCCACTCGCTTCAAGCTTGGTAAGTTTGTGTGGATAAGTCGGATGTTATTCGAATCCTCTTCCCATTGAAAAAGTTTCCTTCTTCGCTTTGGCTGAATTCAGAATTTGCTCTTTAATCTTGAGGTCTGTAGTCTTGAATATTATGTGCCTTGGGGTGGCTTTCCTGGGGTCTGGCCTGCCAGGTGTCCTATAGGCTTCGGTTACCTGGATGGGGTCCCCTGTGAGATTGGGGAAGTTTTCTGCAATAACTTTATTGAGAACATGATTAAGCCCTCTGCTCTGATATTCGGCTCCTTCTTCTATTCCAATTATGCGCAGATTATATCTCTTGTCTTTGTCCATTAGTTCCTGGATTAGTCTTCCCTGAAGCTTCACCTTTTCTTGGAGTGTGGTCATTTTCTGGTTGTTGTCAGCTGCTTCATCGTCCAGGCGAGAGATTCTGGATTCTATGTGGTCTACTCTTTGTGTTATGGTTTCAATTGCGGAGTTTATGGATGTCTGAGAGCTATTTATGGTTGTCATATCAGCTCTGATCGTGGAGATTTCTTCCTTTAAAGAGTTGTATTTTAAATCTATTTTTTCATGCATTTCAATTCTCAGGATGTGGAGATTTTCTTTAAAGGCAGCTTGCATTGTATCCATTTTTGCTTCCATTTCTTTAAAGCAGGCTTGCATTGTATCCAGTTTTGCTTCCATTTCTTTCTTGGCTTCCTGGGTGTCCTTCCAGATTTCCGCTCTAAATTCCTGGAATTGTTTTCTGATTTCATTTCTGACGCTTTCAATCATTCCTGTTAACATGGCCTCATTTGCTTTTTTATTCTCCATCTCCTCTTCAGTCGTGCTGCTTTTTGGAGCTGGCGAGTTGGCTTGCCCTTTGAGGAACTGAGTTATGTTTCTTTGTGATTTGCGCATCTGGAGATCTGGATGGCTTCTCAGGCTTGGTTCTTCCCTCTCTCCTGTGTAGGCGTGTCTACGGCAGCAGGTGCTGCTGCTGTGGCTCCGCCCACCAGTGCAGGGTACACGCCTACCAGAGCGGGTGCTGTCACCGGGGGCCCCGCCCTCCTGTGCGCTGAGCGTCCACTGCAACAGGCACTTCGGCGGGATATGCCTCCCAGAGCAAGTCCTGGGTTGTTGGGTTGTGCTTGTGCCCTCCCACGAGTCCGTTGGGCGGGGGGGGGCGGTATGTGTGGGGTCCAGTGGGATCGACTGTCCGGGTGTGGCTTGGCACCTTCAGTCCTCACCTCTGCTGTGAGTGGGGGACGTGATCAGGCTCAGGTGACCCTGCTGGGCTGGTATTGTCCACCAATGCCTGTGGTTTTAGTTGTAAGAGTCTTCGAGGTCCAGGCGCCTCGGGTGGGGTTTGCACAACCGGCCGTCTCCCGGCCCCTGTTGGGAAGGGGGCGGGGCCGGTTCTGCCAGTTCAGGAACCTGTGGTGCCTTGGGGCTGCTCCGCCCTTCCCCTCCTAAACTGACTTCCCAGCGCCTGATGGGAGCTTCCCCGCCTGATTTGGGGATTCTTTGTTCCCTCAGGGGTGGGGGTGGGGGAGGGAGGGCACTCACTTTTGCTGCTTTGTGTGTGTGTCCCGCGCAGCTGTTGGCCCTCCAGGGGTTGGCTATGTGTCGTGGTGGCTTCCCTGGTTCCCGATTTCTGCCGTGCTGGGTTCCTTTGTCTGGACCTGGTGTGGACCCGAACTTCTCGTCGCTGCCGGTGTGTGTCTTGGACCGCACCCTGCCTTGTGGCCGTGGGGTCTCCCGCTATATGAATTCTGCGCTCCTGGCAGCCTGTCTGCCGATCGCCTGGTTCCCCTTTCCCAGCCTGGCCCTGTTTGGGCCAGGGTCGGCTGGTGGGGGGAGGGTGTCCCGGTGAATCTCTGGCTCCATGTAGATTTTCGGTTCTTCTTTTTTGCTCCTTTTTGTTTTCCTGTGTTTCTCCACTGTTTCTGGCTGCTGGTTTTGCTGGATTCTTGATGGGGTGTTGGGTGTTGTGGTTCCCAGCTCACTATGCCGTTGGAGCGAGTCGGGGTGCCTCCCTATTCTATCGGCGCCATCTTTCCCTCGCCCAGTATGAAGTCTTCTATATATTTCTTAATATAATCTTTATATGACATTAATATCCAGAAAATTATTAGGTCGTAGAGTAGGTTTAGAAATATTCTAATATATACTTTCTTTGGAAAATTTTTTATAGAATTAATATTATTTCTCCTTTAGATGTCAGGACGAATATTTCAAGGAATCCATTGAGGCCTAAACTTTCCTTCAAGGAAATATTTGTGATGCAAACTCGATTTCTTTAGTGGTCACAAAGCTATTCTGTTTTTCTAACTTTTCTTTGTAAGTGAGATTTGGAAATTTATTTACTCTAGATTTTTTTTCACATAACATGTCATCAACTACATTGAAATAAAGTTATCCATAATGTGTCCATAGTATTCTTTAATATCTGTAAAGAATACTATTAATCATTATAAATTATTGACACACTCAGTTGCAGTAGTGTTACAGTTTGCATGACTACCAATATTAAGCATCTTGTAGAGATTACGTATTTCTATTTTATTGAAAGCCATGTAATAAATTAAACATGTTCAAGTCGAACAAAGAACAAATGATACTGGGTCTCCTTAAGCTCTCTTTTTCATGCTTTATGTTCACCCTTTGTTCTAATTATTACTTTAGCAAACAGCATTCTAGATGTATAGGAAACCTTAAATATATTTTACACCTATGTCTTTTGGTTTAGGGGATTCTTTGATTTCATTGAGAAAGCAGCTCTCTACAGTAAAGCTTTGGAAAACAAGAACATATAAAGAATTTTACTTAATGTTGGACCATGCTTGAACAATCAGAGAGATGACTCTATAGATAAATATTCCTCTTTTCTGTCCCTCAGGAAGTCAGTTATAAATCATATCTTATTTAGCATTTTAGTAAGTTCCATAGATTGAGTTTATGGTGACATTGAACTTAATACACTTAATGCATTGATTTTCCCTATTTTGTTTGTTTGTTTGTTTTGTTCATCACAGGCCTCAATTCCTTGTCACTGGGGTCATCTTCCCACTATTACTACTTTCACCATAATTTTTGTTTCAGATTCTACTGGTATATGTGTAACAGGCAAAAATATCACCAGTGACATATCTAAATGGTCATTTCTCTTTCCTTGCCTTATCCCACCTGCCTGCAACCTTAGAGATAACCTCTGTTTCTCTCCTTCTCTCTACACATTTCCTTCTCATGTTTCTGTGAAGATGTTTATCTGTCACCTCAACTCTGACTTCAAAATATATTACATATCTACCCACTTCTGTCTATCTTTAATGCTAGTCTAGGTCATTGTTATTTCTCACTTGAACCACTGTAATAGCCTCTTAATTGGTCTTCCAGCTTCTATTCTTTCTCCTTAGAATTCAGTTTCTGCACAGTAAAGAGAATGATCTCTTAAATCCATTAATCAGAACATGTCATTCCCCTGCCTTAAAAACCTCCAAAAGGCTTTCTGCTGCACTTAGAATAAATCTAATGACATACCATAACCTTTAAGGCCCTATATGAACTTTCTGCTGCTGCCTGTCTGACCCCATCATCTGCTATGCTCCACCTCTCTCATTATGCTACAGTAGCACTGGCCTTGGATCTAATCTATTAATTTATCAAGCAACTACCAGCCTTAAGGCTCTTTTACTTTGTCTCCTCTGCTGGCACAAGCTGCCACCATTTCCTCATAGAGCTTGATCCTTCCTTTAACTTGTCTCAACCCAAATGTCATCTACTCAGAGAGGCCTTACAAATCCCCCCAACACCCCATCCCCATGCCTAGCCACTTTGTATCAATATTTCTTTTTTGTATACTAATGTATATCAAAAGTCATGGCCATTTAGTAAGTTGCTTAGTTACCTTTTTTCTCTTAAGAATATAAACTCCAGGACTGAGTGACAGTGTCTCATGCCTGTAATCCTGCTCCTTAGGAAACTGACATCAGAGGACTGAAGTTCAAAGCCAGCATGAGTAGGCAAGTCTGTGAGACTCTTCTCTCTGATAAACTACTAAAAAAAGCTGGAAGTGGAGCTGTGGCTCAAATGATAGAGTGTGAGCCTTAAGCAAAAGAAGATCATGGGCAACACCCAGGTTAGTATTTCAATATTTTCAGTGTTAGTATTCTTCTTGGACCCAGATGAAGTTTAATAAACTTAGATTTAATGTGTGAGTAAAAATTCTCTTCTCAACAAAGTACTGCTTTAAAGATAACAAAAACTTGGGCTTCTCCTTACCGCTCCATGTTTACTCTTCATAATTCTGCCAGTTTCATCTATTCTTAATTTCAGTTTCAGTTAATGTCTCTGGTGTCAGAGATGGGGATGGCAACCCTCAGAGCAAGCTGATGGGAGATCGACTTGAGATAGGTCATGCTCCCCATCAACTGAAAGTGCCACAGAAAATGAGCATGCCCAAGCATTCTTTTAACAGACTCTTAAGAGAGCTCTTAAGTATTAGGAGTCCACTGTAGCTAGCATGCTATAGCATGCTAAAAGTTGCAAAAGCTGAGTAGTATCACCCAATGTTAGGAAAAACTACAAATTCACTTTAAAAATACCCATCTATCACATTATACTTAAAGTAAAATACTGAATAGCTATGTCCATGATTGAGAACAAAAGAAAAGCTATGTACTATTATTATTTCTACTCACCTTTGTACCATCTCCCCCTCTGCAGTGATGGAACGGAAATAAAGGGTAACTTTGATCATCTAAACTTGTAAGCAACCCATATTACTGCATAGTATAATTTGGAAGCTTCACACATAACAATAAAAAAATCCTGTATTGCACTCAATGTCATGAATGAAATTCAAAAGCATACTAAATTAATAGAGTCAGACAATAATGGCTAGGTCCTAGGTGATTTCATTTATATGAGAATTTCTAGAGTGTATGAGAATAAGTAGATTAGTTAAAAATGCCAGAAGTATAAGAAAAGATTTGGCAAGGAGGAAGCAAAAGAAAATTTTCTGAGATGATAAGAAATGTCTAATTCTTGATGACAAGGATAGTTATGTGACTGTCTATGGTTGTTAAACTAATAATGTCCACTGTGAAGAGTTAATGTTGCTCAAGAAACTCAGTAAATGTGATTGAATGTACTCATGCCATGTGATGTAATATGGATGGGTAGAATACATGATACAATGTCTTGAATTAAATACCATGTCTATGTTTATCATCCCACAGGATATTGAGCTACTTTATCAGACAATAAAGTTGCTGAGCTGCTAAAACTAAAGAGGATGTTGGATTATACTGTATAAAAGTATGCTTTCTCTGTGTTCCTGCCCCCTTGACTATGTGCTCCTGAAAGCAGGGATTTGGTTTCTTTCATCACATTACTCCCTGTGCTTAGTGTAATGTTTGGAAATCCATAGGCAGAGTACAAATGCTTCTTGATTGACAGGTTAATCATCTCGTGGGAAATCAGTTTTAAGCTCCTAGATCTCAATTGAAAAGTTACTCTTCTAAAAAATAATAGTAGAGTTTAGCACACTTGTTTTCACATTAAGGACAGACCAGAGAGACAATGGTTAACAGATAAAGAGTGTTTGAGCTGAAAATCTGGGGTGAATTTCAAGCAGAGTTTTTGGTAATAAGTAGTAGTCCAACAGAATTTTTTGTAATACATAATAGTCGAGGACAGGGGGGAAATCTTAGAAATCCCAATACTAAGAAGGAACCCAGAGACTGCATATGAAGCTTTAGAGAATATCCTAAGAGTCCCCAAGACTCATGTGGAATCATGACATGGGCCAATTAAAGTCTCAAGCAAATTTGATGAAAAAAATACAAAAGCAAGAGAGAAATCTAGACTATCTCAGAGAAGATGCTTCTTGTTTTTTAATTTACCTGGGCAGAGAGTATCATTTATGGAGCAAGAATATGTAAGAGACACTAAATTCATATTTATATTTATAGTTTATTCACATATAATTATACATTTTTAGCTTATGTTATCTTCACTAATTCATTTTTTTCTTTATGTAAAGTAAAAATGATGAGATATCAAAGTTCAGTATGGATATTCCAATTTATAGGGATTATAATCATCCAACCTCACACAGAGCCAGAAAAATTCATAAGAACACCAAGCAATTAGTGTTTATTTTGAGCTGGTATCCTGTTTTGCTTTCTTTTAGACTTTATTTGTTTGCTCAGTACCCAGTACTCCTGTAATAGCTAGATGAAATGAAAGAGCTGCTTCTTATCTAGCAGTATCCCAACCAGATGGTATTTATTCTATCATTTTTCCCACAATTTCTCAAATGTTTAAGGTCCAATGATATCAATGATATCAAATTGTATTTGCATTCATACACAGGTCCACACATTTCCTTCCAAGAAGCCTTCTGTCCTCCCAAGCCTGCTTTACTAGCCAGTTCTCTCCACCTCACTCATAGAAGTAGACTAGAAAATAGACCAAGCTCCCAGACATCAATTTGTAAACACATCCAGCACCGTAACTTCATTCTCTCTGATAATATATTTTCCTGTATTTTATTCATTTTTATTAATGTTTTTAAAAAGTCTGTATGGCATAACTACTTAACAGGGAAAATAAGAGTCCTTTCTATTTTAAGTGACACTGTGGCGCAATAGGCAAAACTGAGGTTAGCAATGATTTTTCTGGTCTCACCTTGGCTTATGTTGAACAGGTGGAGATAATGTTTGTTGTAAGCTGGCATGTACGCTGATTATTTGTGGTCTCCAGTGTTTAGTTATTAAGCCAGGTTCCTTAGTAAACCAAATTTTTATCACTGATGTGTTCAAGCATATTTGCCTTGATGTTTAAGGAAATTTGTTTTTGTGAAAATGGCTTAATTTTCATCATAGAGGGTCTATTTTTTTTTTAAATTTCCATTCCTTGTAGGTAATGCTGCATGGACTATTCCTCTAGGAATAAGTATGTTAGGCTGATACAACTTACTGGGAGAGAACTCTCCAAAGTCTTGTTTTCCAAAGAAAAATGTACTGTTTCAAGAAATAAAAATAAACTTCCTGAGGAGTTGTGTTGTAAAGACATTAAAGTCACTCAGCAGCAAGGCTTGTGTAGTACCCAAGTCACATGGTGCTTTAAAAGGTAGCAAATATAGATGAGTTCAAAGAAACAAGAAACAGTACATGCCTGTACTAGTGTTTGAACTAGGAAGATTTTCAGGTTGTGTAAGTATGCATTTATCTTCCTTCTTCTAACAGTTGATTCTGTGGCCAGGATCCAAGTCTGGATTGTCTTTATATTCCAATCCTTAACACTGCTCCTTGTTCATTTTAATATCCTATTAATGCACACTGAAAAAGATATGAATACTCATGAACTTTAATTTTGTTCATATTAATTATGAAGTTAAAGGCTAAGGAAACAGCTAGAATCACAATAGAGCTAATCAACTTGTAACCTGCTTGAGAGTTTTCCTAATCAGCACCCACTAGGGGCTGAATGTATTTATTTTTGTGCCAGTGAAGTACAACATTAAGTAAGGAAAACGACCAGACTGAGAATACAATATATCCTTGTAGATTTCTTTTAACCTCCCACTAGGAAACTAATAGGATGGAGGCAGGGGCAGTGGTATAAGGAAAGAATAAAATATCTTCTGAATAATAGTTTTACTTAAAATATTTCCTCAATAAATGCCACAGCATTGGGGATTTCATTAAAGGGAAGAAGACTTTTTCTATATTCTAACTGCAGCTTCAGCAACAGAAAAGATAATTAAGAGCCTCTTTGAACGAAGCTCAACTTTCTCAGCAGCAGCCTAATAGCTTTGATTTTCCTAAGGAGGGCTTTCCTAATAACCTATAAGCTTCCCTAATCCATGACTTGGGATTTTTCTCTACCAGTGAAAGTAGAATAGTTCTAGAACCCAATCCTATAGTGCTTAACATTTAGAATATCCTTATAAAGAAGACAAGTTGGCTAGTAAGTATTTTCAGTTGCTAAATATTTTCTTTCCTAATCCCTATATGGGGCTTCTGTTCAAATTTTTGAGCAAGCACATTCAGGATAGTTACCTAAAGAATGAAATGCATGAAGTTAGATAATTTTGTTTTAAAAATTGATTGAAGCTAATGTTTGAAGGAATAACAGCTTTCAAATAAATAGAATCAATTTTGAAAAGTAAAAACAGATTATCTGAAAATTTTAGGGCCCAAATTTATGAGCCTTTCTAAATATTAGGTAAATATTATGAATATATTTGATTGCAATACTAGTATTATTAAGTGTTATACAACTCTACTGAATTTCCTCAGGTGGAAAATGAAGCACAGAGTGGTTGAGGAGTGTCTGGATACAGAGAATGAAGCATGCATGATTAATTGACACTTCTCACAGATATGATGATGAAATTTTAGCAATAATTTATATACTAATTTAATAAAGCAAAGTATAAAACTGAATTAATTAAGTATATTCTTCAAGCTGCCACAGAGTTTCCGCTAATAACATCTAAATTATGAGGCAAGAGATTTTTCTTTCTTTCTTTTTTATTGAAACTAGTATTGAGTCTTGATCTCGGGTCCTTGGCTATGTCCCTGAACTTTTGCTCTCAAGGCTAGCACTCTACCACTTGAGCCAAGTTCTACTTCCAGGGACTTTTTTCTTCAGGAGGGGGGTTAACTAGTTGGAGATAAACGTTTCGTGGACTTTCCTACCATGGCTGGGTTTCAAACTCCATCTTTAGATCTCATTCTCCTAATAACTAGCATTACAGGTGTGAATGAGCCATAGGCACCAATCTGAGTATTGATTTTTTTAATTGCTGTACCTAATAATTTCTTTACATTTTCACTTTCTTTCATTACCTCACTAGAGGTTTGCTGTTGTTGTTGTTTGGGATCTATTTTGGTGATACTGGGGTTTGAACTTGGTACTTCTCACTTGTTAGACAGATGCTTGCGTCAGTTCCTTTTGTTCTCATTATTTTTCAGATAAGACTAGGCTGTCCTACAATGCTTCCTGCAAACTCAGGTTGAGAGGCATGAGCTTTTAACATGAGTTGTATTACTATTCCGTTAAAAAAAAAAAAGCAAACCTCCCCTAACTTTATATTTTACTTGAAATTTAATCCAACGTGGTTTACATATCTAAAGACAAGAGTTAAAAATCATGCTGGAAGAAAATATATAAAATAATTCTTCAAGTAGGATGATGAAATTATAAACTAGAAAAAAAGCTAGACTTATCAGTATTGTGCTTTCATTCAATAAAGTCACAGTTTAGAAAGTAGAAAGACAGAGCATAGATTTAAGGAAATGATTGGCAAAAATCCAGGACTATATATGTCTTTTTTAAACACATGTCCAGAATACTGAAAACATAATCAGGACTCAGTAGTAAAACTTAAAAAGACTGATAAAATAGGAAAAAAAAATCTATGAGCAGTTTAAATAGAATGTATACAAGTAAGAAATAAATACCTAAAAGAGATATTTAACATCTTTAGCTGTTAGGGAAGCACAAATGAAATCTAATAGGAAACAAGATGGCATATAGCAGACAGGTTAAAGCCAAAAAAATTAGCAGTAAAGTTGGGAACAAAGAATTTCACATATCACGGGTGGATTATCAAAATCCTACAGTCATTTTGGAAAATCATTTGGCAGTTTCTCAAACAGTTACATGCACCTATGTTCATATGAACATTTGTCCTGAACTGGATGTAGTAGAAGCAATCTCCGCTGTTAAGAGACATAGGTATAATAGTAGTTAAAGCCCACCAGGGAAAAGAATTAAACCACATCTGAAAAAACAACACACACAATATATATACTATATAAATTACATATGCATGTAGATAATATAGACATATATTTTATTTATATACAGCATATATAAATACACATATAATATATAAATATATACATACACTCTATAGATAGATGAATATACATATATGTATGTATTTCATGAGGGCATTAAGTTAGACAAAAAATTAAAACAGTGTGTCTGTCAACTGGTCTGAGTAAATCTTAACCTATTTGCACAATAAGACAGTCGTTAGTACTAAAAGAAAAAGGGGACTTCCGGGGGAAGACGGCGGAGGAGCGGCTGTGCCCTGCAGAGCTCCCTCCGTTATCGTAGTTTTCTCACCACATAGAAACTGTTTCTCCGAGAAAGACAGCCAAAGTAAGTTCTAACAGTACAGGGATTCTCTACAGGAAGGAAAAATTGACTTTGCTGGTCTGAAAACACAGTTTTGAGCTCCGGGCGGCGTCCCGCCGCGGCGCCAGCGCCCGCTCCGTCACAGTGCCGGGCACAGCCCCCAGCACTCCCCACAGCTAAAGCGAGAAATACTCCAGACGGCAGCCGAGCACGGAGGACCTGACATCGCAGAGACAGCGTGAGTACCCCGCAAAAAAAAAAAAAAAAAAAAAAAATTATTCTCGCTTTTGCCCACAGTCCAGCTTCTGGAAGGCATCCCTGTCCCCACCGCCAGAGCAAAGCGCCATCTTTGCCACTGGCATAGGGTCAGACCAGACTGGAACTGAAGCGGGCCTGGGGAAAGCGAGGTCAAAAAAGCCATCTTTGAAAAGGGCAGGAGGGGCGGAATCAGTGAGAACCAGCTCCGCCCAGAAGAACGCTCCCTGCCCTGGTGGGTGGCGAGTCCGGGGCCTAGCCAGAGAAGCCCCGCCCTGCCCGCCGGAACTTCTAAACTTAAAGCAAAAGCTGCGAGCTGCTACCAGGGGCGCGGAAACAACAGACGGAGGAACAAACAGTTCCGGGGACAGCTAAACGGTCCCGTCACAGAGGAAACTAATTCCCAGCCCAAAACGGAGCTGCTTTCCATAGCTACCTATGCCAAGGAGGCCGCCTCCCTCAGGCAAGCAACTCTTAGTGGAGCAAAACAGGCTAGAGGCGCCACGCTCTGCTGAGTTCACAGTCTAGTCAAGTCCAGGCATCAAAGGCAGCGGCCCCACAGCAGACAGAGGAGCCACAGTTCCTGTGACTGCCCACGTCCCCATCGACAGAGGACGCCCAAGGCCTGCCTGCAAGCTGTGCGAACCTCAGAGACCCACGATTGCACCAACAGGGGAGAAAGTCAGAACAGAACCACCCCTTGCCAACTGAAATCAAGTCAAACCAGCCAATCAGGAAAATAGACTGCAGTCCATTGCAGGGAAACGAGAGACTGGTTTCTTTTTCTTTTCAAACATTTTTTTTAACTTTTCTTTTAAATTTTCTTTTTAATTTTTTCACACCTGAAACATCATTGGCTGTTTTTTTTTTTTTGTTTTGTTTTTGTTTGTTGGTTTTCCATTTTTACTGGTTTATTTTATCAAGTTTTTTTTGTGTGTTTGTTTATTTGCTAGGTTTGTTCCTTTTCTGTTATTTTCCTTTTTATTTACTTATACTTCCTTGTTAAATAATTTTTCTCTGTTTTGTGTATCTGTCTTCCAGTATTTTTACTTCATTTCTCTCGTTGCATCCTCTTCCTATAAAAATTACTTTCCTATAAATAACACCTACACCCTTTTCTGCTAACTCTCCAGTGTCTGTCATTTTATGAATGTTCTTTCTACTGATTCTAATCTTCTCCACATTTCCACGTCACTGAAACTAAACCAAAATCACCACCACCACCCCCAATACACTTTACTCTATTCTCTTTACTACCTCCAACTTACCCTCCGGTCTTACTGCCTGGACCTCCAGGTTCCATTGACTCCTGGTTATTGGATAGAGGATACTAGCTTAATACAAGTGAATCGAAGGGGTTCATAGAGAAAGCCAGTCCTAAAAGAACTTAATATAAAAACAAGAATTGCGTATAAGGTTGTAACAGTAAATAAGTAACTACTGAATACAGGGCCCAGGATCAGATGTTATATTGAAATTGTATTCTTTAGGAACACCAAATCTAACTTTATAGACAGGTATACAAGTTATCTGTTTATAATTGTGAAATTGTAAGATTTACACAACAGTGCTTGGTAAGGGCTGCTTTGGGTCTTAAACAGTGCTCACAGGTGCTGGTAGACTGGCATTCCCAATTCAAATGGGCAGAAGAAACACAAGAAAGATGGCAAATAATGAAGCCTTATCCCCCACCCAAAACAAGCAGGAAACAGAGCAGTCAATCAAAAACATAGAAGAAAACCCCCAAAATGCTCTACAAAGTTTACTGATAAACATGATAAATGAAAAGTTTGAATCTCTTCAGTCAATTATGTTAGAGCGTGAGGAGGCAAAGCAAAAATTAATGGAGAATTTCATGGCATCCACAAATAGAAAGATAAGTGAGCTTCAAGAGTCAAATGAAAAGATAGCTACCCAACTTAAAGATTTGAGAGACAACACTCAAAACCAAAGTAATGAAGTTAATGAAGTAAAGAAGTCCATACAGGACCTAAGAAATGACATGGAAAACATCAGGAAAGACCAGTCAGAAGGAAAAGAGATTCGAAATCAAGTAGTTAGCCTACAGTCCCGACTAACTGAAGCAGAGGATCGAATCTCAGGAGCTGAAGATTCCTTAGATTCTATGGAGAAAGATCAAAAATCAATACAAATCCAGTCCAAGCAACAAAACAGATCGCTACAGGAGATTCAAGACACAATCAGGAAGCCCAATTTAAGGATAATAGGTATTGAGGAAAACTTGGAGAAAGAGGTTAATGGGATAGGCAACCTATTTAACAGAATATTAGCTGAGAACTTCCCAAATATCCAGAAGGAAAGGCCTATAGAGATTCAAGAAGCATTTAGAACCCCAAATCGACCAGACCAGAATAGGACTTCCCATCGACACATTGTGATCAAAACAGCTTCAGCAGAGTGCAAGGAAAAAATACTCAAAGCTGTTAGGGCAAAGAAAACAATCACATATAAAGGAAAAGCAATCAGAATTACCCCAGACTTCTCAGCAGAGACCATGAAAGCAAGGAGAGCCTGGAATGAAGTATACCAAACTCTAAATAAAAATAACTACCAACCAAGAATTCTGTACCCCGCCAAACTCTCCTTCATAGCCGAAGGTCAAATAAAAGTCTTCCACAATAAGGAAAAACTGAAACAATATATCTCCACCAAACCAGCTTTACACAAAATCCTTAAAGATGTACTATACAGGGAAAATAATCAAGATCCCAACACAGACAGAGAAATGAACCCTAATTAGTAAATACTAGATCAAGAAATGGGAAGACACAGCTTTAAACAAGACAGTGATAATGAAAGGAACAAACGATCACCTCTCAATCCTAACTGTCAACATTAATGGACTTAATTCTCCAATCAAACGACATAGGCTCATAAGTTGGATCAAAAATCAAGATCCATCTTTCTGCTGCCTCCAAGAGACACATCTATCCAGCAAAAGTAAACATCTTCTAAAAGTGAAAGGCTGGAAACAAATCTATCAAGCAAATGGCCCCCATAAGCAGGCTGGAGTTGCAATCCTAGTATCAGACAAAATTGACTTCAAATTAAAAAAGGTAAGAAGAGACAAAGAAGGTTACTACATACTAGTAAAAGGATCTCTCCAACAGGAAGAAATAACCATCCTAAATATCTACACGCCAAATGCAGGAGCACCCAACTTCATCAAACAAACACTACTGGCTCTAAAAACATTCATAGACCCAAACACAATGATAGTGGGGGACTTTAACACTCCACTATCACCTCTGGACAGATCAACACGCCAAAAACTGAACAAAGAAACCACAGAACTAAACAATTGCATAGACCAACTAGACTTAATCGACATCTACAGAATATTCCACCCAGCAAGGACAGAATACACATTCTTTTCGGCAGCACACGGAACATTCTCCAAAATAGATCACATCTTAGGGCACAAAGAAAATCTGTACAAATTCAGAAGTATCAAAATCATTCCCTGCATTCTTTCAGACCACAATGGAATAAAATTAGAGCTCTACTCATTCAGCCACCACAGAAAATCCCACAATTCATGGAGACTAAAGAACACACTGCTGAACCATCAGTGGATCATTGAAGAAATTAAAATAGAAATTCAAAGGTTTATGGACTTCAACCAAGTTGAGGGCACAAAGTACCAGCTCCTTTGGGACACAGCAAAGGCAGTACTCAGAGGAAAATTTATATCTCTGAGTACATACATCAACAAACTGGAGAAACAGCAACTCAGTAATTTAAGGAAGCACCTTAATTTTCTGGAGAGAGAACAGCAAGCCAAACCCCAAGTCAATAGACGGAAGCAAATAATTAAAATCAAATCAGAATTAAATCAGTTAGAGACGAAAAAAACCATCGAAAGAATCAACAAAACAAAGAGTTGGTTCTTTGAAAAAATCAACAAGATAGACAGACCCCTGGCAAACCTGACCAAAGAACGAAGGCAGCACACTCAAATAAACAAGATAAGAGATGAAACAGGTAGCATCACCACAGAAATAACCGAAATTCAGAAAATAATAAGGGACTATTTTGCAAACCTTTATGCCAACAAATTCGAGAACTTGGAAGAAATGGATGATTTCCTAGAAAACATTGATACCCCCAAACTCAACTATGAAGACTTAAACCTTCTAAACAGACCCATATCCAGTATTGAAATAGAAACAGCAATAAATGATCTCCCATCCAAGAAAAGCCCAGGTCCAGATGGATTCACCGCAGAATTCTACAAGGCCTTCAAAACAGAACTCACTCCAATATTTCTCAACCTCTTCAATGAAATTGAAAGAGAACGTTCACTGCCAGACTCATTTTATGAAGCCAGTATAACCCTCATCCCAAAACCAGGCAGAGACTCATCACGGAAAGAGGACTACAGACCAATCTCCCTGATGAACATAGATGCAAAAATTCTCAACAAAATTCTGGCCAATCGACTTCAACAGGTCATCAAAAAAATCATACACCACGATCAAACTGGATTCATCCCAGGGATGCAAAGCTGGTTTAATATACGCAAGTCAATTAATGTAATCCACCACATCAACCGGAGCAAGGTAAAGAACCACATGGTTTTATCGCTGGATGCGGAAAAAGCGTTCGATAAAATCCAGCACCCATTTATGCTAAAAGCCCTGGAAAAACTGGGATTCCAGGGAACATTCCTGAATATAATCAAGGCAGTTTATGACAAACCAACAGCAAGCATAACTCTAAATGGTGAAAAACTAAAGCCATTCCCTTTAAAATCAGGAACAAGGCAGGGATGTCCACTCTCTCCCCTGCTCTTCAACATAGTACTAGAATTCCTAGCCAGAGCAATTAGGCAAGAAGAGAATATAAAGGGGATCCAAATAGGAAAAGATGAAGTTAAACTTTCTCTCTTCGCAGATGACATGATCCTATACCTAAAGAATCCCATAGACTCTACCCCCAAGCTACTAGAGCTGATACAAAACTTTGGCAAAGTTGCAGGATATAAAATAAACCTTCAAAAATCAATGGCCTTTCTCTATGCTAACAACCCGAAGACCGAGGCTGAAATCCGGAAAGCAACTCCTTTTGCAATAGCCCCCAAAAACATAAAATACCTAGGAATAACCTTAACCAAAGAAGTGAAAGACCTCTTTGAAGAGAACTTTAAAAGCTTGAAAAATGAAATTAAGTCAGAACTAAGAAAATGGAAAAACCTCCCATGCTCCTGGATTGGGAGGATTAATATAATCAAAATGGCAATATTGCCAAAGGCTATCTACAAATTCAATGCAATACCCATTAATATCCCAACACCATTCTTTAATGAAATAGAGGAAGCAATCCAGAAATTCATATGGAACAATAAAAGACCTAGAATAGCAAAAACACTCCTAAGCAGAAAGAACAGTGCTGGAGGAATTACAATACCCAACTTCAAGCTGTATTATAAAGCTATAGTAATAAAAACAGCTTGGTATTGGCACCGGAACAGGCCTGAAGACCAATGGAACAGAATTGAAGACCCAGAATTAAACCCACAGAACTATGCCTACTTAATCTTTGATAAAGGAGCTAAAACAATAGTATGGAAAAAAGATAGCCTCTTTAACAAGTGGTGCTGGCAAAACTGGCTCAACACATGCAACAAACTAAAACTAGATCCTTATATATCACCCTGCACCAAAATCAATTCCAAATGGATTAAAGACCTTGAAATCAAAACAGGCACCCTGAAGACACTAAAGGAAGGAGTAGGAGAAACACTTGGGCTCCTTGGCACAGGACAGAACTTCCTTAACAAAGACCCTGAAAGGCTACAAATCAAAGAAAGGTTGGACAAATGGGATTGCATCAAACTCCAGAGCTTCTGCACGGCAAAGGACATAGCTCTCAAGATAAACAGAAAGCCCACAGACTGGGAGAAAATCTTTACCGGACATTCAACAGACAAAGGCCTCATCTCTAAAATATATGCAGAACTAAAAAAATTACCTTCTTCCAAAACAAAACTGCAAAGAACCAATAGCCCCCTCATCAAGTGGGCTAAAGACTTACAAAGAAACTTCTCTGATGAGGAAATGAGAATGGCCAATAGACATATGAAAAAATGCTCTACATCACTGGCCATAAAGGAAATGCAAATCAAAACAACATTGAGATTCCATCTCACCCCAGTAAGAATGTCATATATCAAGAAAACTAACAATAACAATTGTTGGAGGGGATGTGGCCAAAAGGGAACCCTACTTCATTGTTGGTGGGAATGTAAACTGGTTCAGCCACTCTGGCAAGCAGTATGGAGATTCCTCAGAAGGCTCAATATAGAACTCCCCTATGACCCAGCAGCCCCACTGTTGGGTATCTATCCAAAAGCCCACAAACAAAATCACAGTAATGCCACCAGCACAACAATGTTCATCGCAGCACAATTTGTCATAGCGAGAAGCTGGAACCAACCCAGATGCCCCTCCGTAGATGAATGGATCAGGAAAATGTGGTACATTTACACAATGGAATTTTATGCCTCTATCAGAAAGAATGACATTGTTCCATTTGTAAGGAAATGGAAGGACTTGGAAATAGTTATACTAAGTGAAGTGAGCCAGATCCAAAGAAACATGGACTCTATGGCCTCCCTTATTGGGAATAATTAGTACAGGTTTAGGCAAGCCATAGCAGAGCATCACAAGGCCCAATAGCTATACCCTTAGAAACACATAAGATGTTGCTAAATGAAATGAACTCCATGATATGGAAACAAGTGATATATCACAGTTATAATTACTTTAAACGTCTTATGTGTATGTGTAGTTTCTATTATTGATGATGTTTTGTATCACCTTCCTATGTTTGCACCTACACTATCTCTGTAATCTTATCTGAGTATATTGGAAACCGTGTTTACTGGTATGGGAAGTAGGAAATTCAAAGGGAATACCAAATTCGAGAGACACAGGGTAAAAAAAGAGAAATAACTACAAAAGCAATACTTGCAAAACTATTTGGTGTAAGTGAACTGAACAACTGGGAGGGGGGAGGGAAAGGGGGGAGGGAGGGGGGCATGAGGGACAAGGCAACAAACAGTACAAGAAATGTATCCAATGCCCAACGTATGATACTGTAACCTCTCTGTACGTCAGTTTGATAATAAAAATTTGAGAAAAAAATAAAATAAAATAAAAATAAAAATAAAAATAAAAAAATAAAAAAAAAAATAAAATAAAAGAAAAAGGGCTACTGATAAATATAGTAATATAGAATTATACAATGCTGGTAAGAAGATGGACAAAAAGGCAATACATTTGTAGAGATTTTAACTGAAATATGACATAAAGAATCTTTTATAAACAATGAAGTTCCAAATTTTCATTTTAGGGGTGTTTCTGTTACTTTGCTTGTTTACCAAACTCTTCAAAATGATGACTAAGGCTGGTGGGATTTGATTTATACAAATTATATACTATGTATACCTCAAATCTATAAAATAACTGTTTTGGCTTTAAAATTTTTTCTTTAAGTAGTTGTACAAAGGAGTTGCCATACAACCAAGCAGTTTCTAAATACAGTGTGTCTTGATCAGTGTCACCCATTTCAACATTCTTATACACTTCTCCCAACTCACTCCTTCCCTCACTTTTTAAATTTTTTTAGGATATATATTGAATTTTTATTTCCATTTAATAAAGCAGTTTACATACACAATGCATCTTGATCTGTGTCATCTCTTCAACATTTTCATCTCCCTCCCTTCAACCCATCGCTTCCTTTATTTTTCTTAATTTTGTGGTATATATAATGAATTTTTGACTATATTCTTCCCTCTCCACCCCTTCATTGTCCACCCCTCTCTCCTTGGCCCCGTCTCCCCTCTTACATGTACTCTCTCAGTTTGTTGAGCATTGACTTAGTCTTTATAAAGAATTATGAGCTCTCCATAGAGTCTACTTTACTTCAGTTAACTCATTTATAACCGCTTTCATGCCCCACAGTGTGTTTAGTTAGCGATTAATAGGCACTTTTTAGCTACCATAAATGAGGGAAATCACATAACCTTTGTTTTTCTGGATCTGGAACACTTCATTTAATATTATTTTGTTCCAATTCTTTCCATTTCCTTATGAAGAGTACAATATCCTTCTTTCTTATGGATGAGTACAATTCCATTGTGTTTTTATACCATGTTTTGTTGATCAATTTGGCCTGTTGGGGTCATCTGGGTGGATTCCCTATCTTGGCTATGGTAAAGAGTGCTGCAAGGAACATGATTGTGCTGGTAGCTTTTTTGCTCTATTTGATAAATGCCCAGGAATTGAATTTCTGGGTCATAGGGTAGATCTCTGTTTAGTTTTTGGAGGACCTTCCATAATTCTTTCCAGAGTGGTCAAACAAGCTTACATTCTCATCAAAAGCTTAATCAATTTTTCTTTTGTCCAAGTCCTCCCCACCATTTATTATTGTTAGTTTTCTTGATAATGGGCATTTGAACTGTGGTGAGGTAGAATCTCTCTTTTGATTTGCATTACATTTATGACCAGAGATGCTAAATGTTTCTTGTGTTTCTTTTCTTTTCTTTTCTTTCTTTCTTTCTTTCTTTCTTTCTTTCTTTCTTTCTTTCTTTCTTTCTTTCTTTCTTTCTTTCTTTCTTTTTTTTTTTTTTGGCCAGTCCTGGGCCTTGCACTCTGGGCTTGAGCACTGTCCCTGGCTTATTTTTGCTCAAGGCAGTACTCTGCCACATGAGCCACAGCACCACTTCTGGCCATTTTCTATATATGTGGTACTGAGGAATTGAAACCAGGGCTTCATGATTATGAGGCAAGCACTCTTGCTACTAGGCCATATTCCCAGTCCTGTTTCTCATGTTTTTAATGGCCATTTTTACTTCTTTTCCTGAGAAGTTTCTCTTTATGTCATTATCCCATTAATTAATTTGATTGCTGTTTTTTGAGTACTTGTTTTTTTAGGGTTTAATTTTTTGAGCTCTAAGCATATTTTGTATATTAAGCCCTCATTGATACAGCTAGTAAAACCCTCCCATTCTGTAAGCTTTCTAGTTAGCTTGTTAGCTATGTCCTTTGCCCTGCAGAAACTATTAAGTTTGATGCAACTCCATTTTTATGTAAATTATGAAATATCAATGGATATCTAGGTTGACATGAGACAGAGGATAGGTAGATAGATAGATAGATGAGTAGGTAGATGGCTAGATGGACATTTGGATAGAAGAGTAGATAGATGGCTCAATAAATGTAGCATTTTATTGTTTTCTCCATTGGAAAAAATTAGTTTCTTCCTGAATATGTTATGCTTTATGTTATTTGCTATGGATTTCATTTTACACTACATTTTATCTAATCAGAATTGCATTTCATCAGAGAAGGAAGTGGTCTTTCTAGTCCTCAAGGGACTTATGGTGATTATCATAAGTACATAAGAATCCTATTGTATTAATAACATGACTAAGTTAATGAAATTTCATGTTTGTTGTAATAGCTTTGTAGTTGAACAGGTGAATTTTTTTGTTGCTTTTATGTCCAAGTAAATCAGATAATTTGAAGATTTTTTAAAAATAGCTAGCATTTTATGGTATGATAAAATCTAATTTGATTTTATTTGCTAATTGCATGACTTGGTATCTCCAAAGAAGTTAAATAATTTTAAATGGCAATTAATTATGCAGTTTTATTTGTAACTAAATGGCATTATGTGTTACTTCAACATTAAACATGAGTTTTTTAAAGATAACATAATGTGCATGTTTAATTAAGAAACTATTTTCCTTTGTTTGGCTGGTGGGTTTTTGCTTGTTTCTCTGGTCTTAGGGTTTGAACTCAGGGCCCAGGAGCTATCCATGAGCACATTTGCTGAAGTTAAGTGTTCTACCTCTTGAGCCACAGGTCTACATTCAGCTTTTTCTGTGATTAGAGATAACAGTCTCGTGGACTTTCCTCCCTGCTCAGCTTCCAAATGTGATCCTCAGTTCTCAGCCTTTTGAGTAGCTAATAATATTGTAGCCTAATATTGTAGGCATGAGCCACTGGCATCCAGCAAATAACTGTTGGTTTTCATTGACTTTTACTTATATTACATTTATCAACCTCCTTTCAATCATTCAATCACCTATAAAAATTAACTGGGATTTTCTCCTATCTATTAGGAAAATTAATTAAACTGATTCCACATAAGGAGATTGAGTCTTAGGGAGAACAAACAGTGAGAACTTAATTTGAGGCTGAAAAAAAATGGATAATATCATCTAATATTTTTTAGATATTATGACAACTCTGTTGGAATTGCAGTTCTGTTCTTCCTCTAGCAAAGGATCCCTTCTCCAGGTCCCATGTCCTAGTACTGGTCTGTCTCTGCTTTCCAATGGCACAAGGAATCCATAGGATTAGTGGCAAGCTATGTGGTCCTCTACCTATTACTCTAAATTAATGATCCCACGTACATTTCCAAGACAGACACAATCCTCTTTCTGTAGGCCCAAGAGATGAGCAACACCAGCAGTATACAAGGGATGAATACAGCCCATATCCGAGGAATAGGAGTCATATGCCTAAACATGGGATCCTAAATTGTGTTGGCAAAAGGAAGAAAGTGAAGGCAAAAAAGGAGAGGAATGAGCCAATGGTGGTAAGTTTGTTAGTTTCATTTATTATTTTAGAAATATTTGGAAATCGTATGCCATTTTTTGTTTTCATTCATTAGGCAAGTTCTGTCAAGTGTGATAGAAGGCTTGTTTAAAGGTTTGACAAGGGGATGTAGAGATGAGGACTACAGATAGGGCTTGACAGCAATCACTGTAGGAGTGGTTGCTGACATCACAGCTGTGGAGGATGTCTTTCATGGACTAAGCACAGGCACAGAAAAAGTGGTGGAGGATTGGATGTGAGACAATCATCAGAAAGTCAATGGGTTTCCTATGGAAGAGTCTAAAACATAGACTGCTAATCAGAAACCGTGAACACTGTTCTAGATGTCAAAGGAGAGAGTTCAAACACAGCAAGAATAGCAACATTTAATGGAGATGTCAAGCTACATGAGAATTGAGAAAAGACCAACAGATTCTTTTCTAAAAAAATGGTATTGTCAAGGTGATGTACAGAGGGGTTACAGTTACATATGTTAGGTAGTGAGTACATTTCTTATCCAACTTGTTACCCCCTCTCTCATTTTTCTCCCTTCTTCCCTCATCCCTCATCCCCCCACAGTTGTACAGTTAGTTTACAACATATTGTCTTGTAACTATTGCTGTTGCATTGGTTCACCTTTTACCTTTGACTTACCATTTTAATGTTCCCTTTCCCTTCCCTAATTAAGATAAATGAATATAAATTACTCAGTGTAACAGAATCAAATGTAGTGAAAAGAGGGGCTAAATCACAGGGCAAATGATACAGAATCAAATACAGTGAAAAGAGGGGCTAAATCACGGGGCAATGATTTCACATAGCATGTTAAAAATCACAACATCAATGATAAACCACTTGTTTCCATATTTGGAGATCATTTTCCCTTAGTGCCATCTTATGTGATCACATGCACATAGCTTACTTAGCTATTGTGGTCATCTTCTAGGACTATCCTAGACATAAACTAATTATTATCAATGAGGAAAACCATAGAGTTTATATTTCTTTGGGTCTGTCTCACGTCACTTAGTATGATTTTTTTTTCCAAGTCTTTCCATTTTCTTACAAATGGGGCAATGTAATTCTTTCTGATAGAAGCATAGAATTCCTTTTGTATACGTACCTCAATTTCTTGATACATTCATCTACTGAGGGGCATCTCGGTAATTGGTTCCATATTTTAGCTATGGTAAATAATGCTGCTAAGAACATGATTGTGCTGGTAGCTTTAGTATGGTCTTCTTTGTGATCCTTTGAGTAAATATCTAGGAGTGGGGTTTCTGGGTCATAGAGGAGTTCTACTTTTAGCCTTTTGAGGAACCTCCACACTGATTTCCAGAGAACAAGTTTACACTCCCACCAACAGTGTAGTAGTATTTGCTTTTGGCCACATCCCAGCCAGAATCTGCTCTTATTAGTTTTCTTGATAATTGCCATTCTTACTGGGGTGAGGTGAAATGTCAATGTTGTTTTGATTTGCATTTTTTTTTATGGCCAGGGATGTTGAGCACTTCTTCATGTGCCTCTTGGCAATTCTCATTTCCTCTTCAGAGAAATCTCTCTTTAAATCTTTAGCCCACTTATTAGTGGGGAAGTTGTGTCTTTCAGAATTTTGGGGGAGGAACTTAAATTATTGAGTTCTTAGCATATTTTAGACATGAGGCCCTTGTCTGTTGTATGGCCAGGGAAGATCTTCTCCCAATCTGTGGGCTTTCTATTTATCTTGCAAGCTATGTCCTTTGCCCTGCAGAAGCTCTGCAGTTTCATGCAATCCCATTAATCCAACCTCTCTTTGATACCTTGTGTTTCTGAGTCTTTATTAAGAAAGTTAGACCTGTTCCAAGGAGCCCTAGTGTTTCTCCTATTCCTTCCTGTAATGTTTTCAGGGGATCTGCCTTTACCTCGATGTCCTTGATCCATTTGTAATTAATTCTGGTGCAGAATGATATATAAATATCTACCTTTAGTTTTTTTCAGGTGTTTAACCAATTTTTTTTTTTTTTTTGACCTTGGATTCAGGGCCTGAGAACTGTCCCTGGCTTCTTCCTGCTCAAGGCTAGCACTCTGCCAGTTGAGCCACAGCGCCGCTTCTGGCCATTTTCTGTATATGTGGTGCTGGGGAATCGAACCTAGGGCCTCGTGTATCCGAGGCAGGCACTCTTGCCACTAGGCTATATCCCCAGCCCTGTTTAACCAATTTTACCAACACCATTTTTTGAAGAAGCTGTCTTTCTTCCATCCTATCTTTCGGCTCTCTTATCAAAGATTAGGTGGATGTAAGTCAGTGGGTTCATTTATGGGTCTTCAGTTCTATTCCATTGGTCCTCAGAACTAAGTAATTGGAAAAATATCCATACTGTTTGATTGGGAGGATTAACATTGTAAAAATGGCAATACCACCAAGAGCTATGTACAGTTTCAATGCAATACTCATCAATATCCCAACACCATTCTTTAATGAGAGGAAGCAATCCAAAGATTCATATGAAACAACAAAAAAAGACCAGAATAGAAAAAAAATAATCCTTAGCAGAAAGAACAGTGCTGAAGGAATATCAACACCAAACTTCAAAGTCTATTACAAAATGATAGTAATAAAGACAGCTTGGTATTGGCATGAGAACAATAGATTCTGAATTACCTTTTAAATTATATTCTGTTTTTTTTTTTTTTTTTGCCAGTTTTGGAGCTTGAACTCAGGTCCTAAGCACTGTCCCTGGCTTCTTTTTGCTCAAGGCTAGTATTCTGCCACTTGAGCCACAGTGCCAGTTCTGGCTTTTTCTATATATGTGGTGCTGGGGAATCACATCTAGGCCTTCATGTATATGAGGCAAGCACTCTTTCCACTAGATCTTATTCCCAGCCCTCAAATTATTTTCACAATGATATTTTATGGCAGTCGTATGATCTTCAAGTAATCCCCAAAGGAAATGATATGCAGAGTGGAGTTTGCAAAGTTGTTAGTAAAGACTTATGGGTAGTACATGAAAACATGAAAAAATTAAAATAATTATTTTAGGAATAAAAGAATAAATAAAATAATTAAATTAATTAGGGAGAAAAGGCTGGTGTATGTGTGTGTATATATATGTATATATATACATATATATCAGTTATCAAATAAATTAGGGTTTAATCCCCTCCCCCAGTATCAGGGATTAGAGATATGAAACAGCACACACAGCCCTAAAATTTTTGTACAAACCCCAAACTACTTTTGCTTGCATAGAATCACTGCCAAACTATTACATTTGTAAATTTTGAAAAATTGTTTTTAAAAAATAACAAAACTGAAATTTTCTTTCTTACAGGCATTGAGAACAGAATAAAAATTGATTGATGTCTCCTGCTATTTAAATTTAGAAATGACTCAATCTTAGCCCTTGTGTGCAGCAGTTTTAAAATCTGCTCAAGAGATTAGGGGTGGGGAACCAAACAACAAGATCACCAACAAAAACAGGCCAAAATAACAGTGGAAACAAACCCAGACAACAAAAGCCATCTGATCCTCTGCACCAGCTGTGATTTCATAGCAAAGATGACTCCAGTCTATCTGGTTTCATTCCCATCCTACAAGTCCATCAGCCTAAGAAAATTATTCCTGAAAGAGAGATGAAATAAAAAGAGAACTTGCCTTCATTTGGCTGATGTGCAGGAGAGATCATTACAAGAATTTTCTTTTGGCAAAAGTAGATCTTTCAATTTACGTAAAAGTGACTATGTGCTTCCTTTTACATGTAGCCTTTTGATTTACATTCTTCTGTATTGACGCATTTCTTCCTAGTGTGTTAAAAATCACTCTTCAAATTCTAGAATGACTGAGGTCTTTTTGGCTTTTCTTCAGGACAGGCTCCTTCCTGAGCACAGTCTGTAATCAAAGACTGCTTCAATCTCAAAATTGGCTTAAAAAATGGACTTTTTATATATGCAGAAGTTAGACCTAAAATGCACTGGGTTATGACAAATTACACAGGATTCTAGATACTCACTGTGGGGATTAAATTCCACGTCCCCCATCCCCCTTTTCCCAGGGGAGATGCCAAGCCCCAAATTGCGAAAGGAGCACTGGGCTCTGCTTGCTTCTCCCGCTGGCGGGAAGGCAGAGCGTGCTCCTGTTGGGCTAAGCTAAGCTGAGTTAGGGCTGACGAAAATCCCCGCGCGTCCCCAGCCTCCCTCAAGCTCAAGAGACTACACTCACATGGAGATCCCGGGGGAGCCGTCCGATGGTCTACTGGCTTCCAAAGATTTTACTCAAGGGAGGGGTTTATATAACAGTAATGGTGGGAAGGAAGTGGAGGGACTAACTGGGTATTAACGATTGGCTAGTGCACTGTCCATCACGATGATGTAATGAAACTTCCTCTATGGGCCGAGACCACAGCCCCCCAAGGACTGGGCCTCTGGGGTCTCTGGCACCATGATGGTACACATGTGCTCGCCCCCAGGGGTGGGGGCTTCTCTTCCAGTTGAAGCCGGAAAGAAGCGGGATGGGCTAACTAGGCCGTCCCCTCTTAAAGGCACAGCCATCCCCGACAACTCATATACAGAGATTCTCTCTCAGGAGAGAATCACAAAGATGTAATGCCTAAGCAGCACTTCATATTTATATAAAATTAGCTAGCTAGCTAGCTAGCTAGATAGATAGATACTGAAATGAATTCCTAAGATACTGAAATGAATTCCTAAGATATGGAAACAAAATAAGTTTTATTTTTTTTTCTTGTTGTGATGATTTTGTATTCTTTACCTTATATACTGTGTATTCACATTCATACCTGGGGGAGGGACAAGGGGAGAAGGAAGAAAACTTGAGGAAAAAGGGTGACAAAGTATACCAGTGGAGCTCACTGGATATAGATAAGTGTGAACTACACAACTTGTAGGTAGAAATTGGAGGAAGGGAATAGGAAAGAATAGGGAATAGATGACACTTTAGGAAAGAAATATATTCATTACCTGATCCATGTAAATGCAACTCCTCTGTACATCACCTCTATAATAAGCATAAAGTAATTATTTTAAAAGGCATTGGGCTGAGTGATCCCCATGGTCTTACTCTCTTGACATAAATGAAATTGAACCTTATTTCTGGTACAAGTCTTGGAAGCGTATTTAAGTATCTAAAATGCTTTAAGATAATATCTTATTGGATAAAGAAATAAAAGCAAAGAATTTAGATAGGAAAGTGTCATTTTGAGGAGGCATGGGCAATACTGACCATTGAAATCAGGACCTCAATCTTGCTAGGAAGACACTCAATCACTTGAGGCAGGCCTTCAGCCCTTTTGGGCTCTGCTTATTTTGGAGGTAGGATTTCACATTTGTGTTCATGGGTTACAATCCTCCTGTTTATGCTGCCCCTCCTCTCTGGGGACATGACAACACTCCAGTATTATGTTTCCCCTATAGCAAGAATAACAGTTATGCACCTCTGAACTGAGTTATTGGTTGAGATGGAGTTTTGCAACCTTCTTTTTTCCTCAATCCATAATCCACATTCTCTGCCTCCTAATTGTCTAGCTTTATAGGTTTGAGTTAGTGTGCTGGATTTTAGGAAAATGATGATTTTTAAGACTGAGGACAATTTGGAGAAGATCTTAGATTTAAAACTGTAAGAATCTTGTTGTTTTTTGTTGCTATTCTCCAAATGACCACACCCATATTTCAAGATGTTTATTGTAAAGAGTTAAATGCAGTAATTTTTAATATATTGGACAAATTTGTTATCATTAAAGGGAGGAAATGTGTCTTCTCACTTTTTTCAGTCGAGTTACAACAGCTATCTAGTAGACATACAAAAGATATGTATTGGGCTAGGAATATGGCCTACTGGTAGAGTGCTTGCCTGGTATACATGAAGCCCTGGGCTCCATTCCTGAGTCCCACATATATAGAAAAAGCCACAAGTGGTGCTGTGGCTCAAGTGGTAGAGTGCTGGCCTTGAGATAAAAGAAGCCAGAGACAGTGCTCAGGCCCTGAGTTCAAGCCCTAGGACTGGCAAAACAACAGAAACAACAAAATACATATTGAATGACTGAACAAGGAGCAGTTTATACACACACACACACACACACACACACACACATACACACACACACACACATAATCTAGAATACTAGATAATTGGAATGAATGTTTTCCTGTTGCAGGAAATCTACATGGGGCCATGAAATGAAAATTACATGATTCATGGTTATCCAATATTTGCAATTATATTGCATTCTGTGGGAACACACAGGTTGAGCTGAAAGTGATCTCAAACCTTGTTGAACAATTAAGGGACAACTGGCCCAAGACTAACAACCTTTATAAAATTAAGTAGAAGTCAATAATAACAATTGTTCTTTTATGTTTCCCCCTTCCTAACATTAGAAGCAATGAAATAAGGTGACATGTGTATAATATTCTACACATTAAGGGCTTTCCTTTTGGTTTATTCAAATATGGTGAGGTATCTTATACACTAATATATTCGGTAATTTCAATTCTATCTCAAGCAAATCTCTGATCTCAGAGTCTAGCAACAATCTTAAAAGTCAGAATTTGGCAGAAATACACTTAAATGATTATATCCATTTGTACTGCCTAGTCCCCATATTTTTACAAGGTACAGAGTTATTTAAAAACCTGTTGAGTAAATATCTTTGAAGCAAAAATTGGAGCTCTCATGAAATAAAGGTAACAATACTAAAAACTAGATGTAGCATCACCAATAAACAATTTTTTAAAGGAAGTTCTGAGTTCTTGTTAGTACAATGTTTAATGTACTTCTTAGAGCAAATCTGGCTTTCTGTGGTTGAATTAAAAAAGAATGCCTCAGAAATATGTCAAAACCATATGAATTGAGGACAGTTAAAATAAAAACGACACTTCTTTTAAACAGCACATTTAAACTTTCTGCTTCCCTTGCTTCTTTGAATCTTAGGATAAGATGATGTTTTAGTGAATCAGTTGCACAAGAGAATGAACAAGAACCACTCTTATTTCTGTTAAAGTTATTTACAAGCTGAAAATTGCCTGCATCAGTAAACTATCTGTGGCTATAAGGAACCTACTGCATTGCTACCCTATGTTTTGGTCAGTACTTTAAGATATGTATATCATATCTGGGCACCTGTGGCTCATGCCTGTAATCTTTACCTACTCAGAAAGTTGAGATCTAAGGATCAAAGTTCAAACCCAGTCCAGACAGAAACATTTGAGATGCACATATCCCCAGTTAGATACAAGGAAAAAAAAAATTCAAGTAGAGGAGCATAGCTCCAGTGGTAGCATGCTACACTAGAGCCCAAAAATGCAGAGATAGTAACCAAGCCCTGAGTTCAAGCCCCAGGACCTGTCCCTCACTCCCCCCACAAAAGAGAGAAAAGAAATTTATATTTTGTATTACTTGTGAGTTTATGTCATAGGTGAGACTAACTAAAGACTTTGATGGGAGAAAATTTTTAATTCCTAAGAACATTAGCTCAATGGATTTAATCAATTTAACAAGGAATTTTGTTTGTGATATTATGGTGGTAAATATGACTAAGAGAATCGGATTGTGCTTTTAATATAAAACAGAGCAATCCTGCTTTTATTAAATTAAATCTATTCATTAGCTGTTTTATTCATTACTAATACTAAAGAAAGTAATTATTCAATAATTTAGCAGTCATTCAGTATGACAGAGTATTAGCCCAAAAACTGTAGATGAAGTGTATTAAAGATTGGGGACAAGGAAAGCCAAGGAAATGTAGGGAAGAGAGGTACTGGGGAGTGTAGCAGAAAGTGAGTTTGGAAATGACTTTATGGCCAGGGCTCTGAAATGAAGTTCAACTGTTTGGCAAGATAGAGGGGAAATAGAAGGTGGGGTTAACACTGTAATATGAAAAGAACATGCCTTGGATTTTAACATAAGTTGTTCAAATATCAGTCCATCTAATTATAGTATGACCTTGGAGATCTATTAGAGCTCCTTTCAGTTGCAAAACAGTGACAATAATTTCTGCCTCTCCGAATAAATGTAAATAATAAGATAGGCAACATTCATAAGCCATATAACACAAGGCTTAATAATGAGATTTTACGATAACTTGTAATAGCATTCCACCTTATTTTGTGTAAACTTATTATTAAGCATTGTGTATGGACTCATATGTATTCTCTATGCACTCATATTTGTAGTAAAAGACTGAACAAATAAATACTAATGACTATTGGGTGTGGAGTAGTCAGTGAAAGTTGGGGGGCAATAAAATCAGTCTAGATAGGTAAGAGGGGCTTACAAAAGAAAGGAGATACTTAGAGTTCATTACTGATAGAACACGTACATAACTGTCTTAATCTTCTCAGGACACCATATCAAAATACCAAAAACTTGTTTCATAAAAATAGGATTTATTAGAAATAAATCTGAAGGTTGTTAGCTTAAGAGCTGTGTGCCTCCATGTTTAGGTTACAGTGAAGAATCTGTCTCTTCCTGTCCCACAAATGGCCATTTTCTCACTATGTCCTAAAGATGACTTGATGAAAATTATCTCTTCTTCTTATACCACCAATGCTGCAAATTAGTATTCCATCCTGATAGACTCATTCAATTTTAGTTATCTCCTAAAATCTCTATCTGCAATCACAGTCATATTTCAGGTTTGAGGTTCCCCACATCATTCCAAGTAGCATCTAGTAGAGAGATTGAGGGACAATAGATACAGAATGCATCAAGAAAATTTGTTAGTCAGTTTCTTTATATAATCATTGTTACGATATACTTGAGGGAAAAATTACCCTCAATAGAAAGATTGATTTGGGCTCAGGTTGAGGTCTCAATCTACTAATTGCTATGGCCTGTAGTGAGCTAGAATATCATGGTGGCTGGAATACGTGGCAAAGATTGCTCACCTCATAGTGGCCTCAGAGTAGATCCATCAGCCAAGGACCAAGACAAACCAGCCTTTTTTGGGGGAAAGACTTGCATGCAGTTAATTTGTAAACCATAATAGATTCTGTACAAAAGAAATCAGAAGCTCAAACATGTTGTGCAGTTCATGAGAAATCCTTCACCAGATTGAAACTCTTCACAAACTTTTTTTCCCACAAATTAAGGAAATCCTATTTAAAATTTTTTTCTCACGGCTAGGAATATGGCCTAGTGGTAGAATGCTTGCCTTGCATACACGAAACCCTGGGTTCAATTCTTCAGCAGCAAACAAACAGAAAAAGCCAGAAGTGGTACTGTGGCTCAAGTGGTAGAGTGCTAGCCTTGAGTAAAAAGAAGCCAGAGACAGTGCTCAGGCCACAAGTTCAAGCCCCAGGACTGAGAAAAAAAATTCTAGAGCAAAAGACAGTCTAACTACCTGAAGTCCTTTGTTGTAGCACAGGTAGTAAATTCGAAATATATGGCTGGAGAAAGGATGATGAGGTAGACTGCCATGCTATGCATTTTTTCTTTCTTTTTTAAAAAAATATGGCTGGATACATTAGTAGATTTCCAATATATGTACCTTAAAAATAAGCTTGGGTATTTGCACCTTTGATAACAGAGAGTATTTTCTTTATATTCCAAAAACATCAGGTACTAACAATACCCAAATAATCTACAGAATCTCATTATTGTGCAACTCAGTGCTGATTATGTATAAATACAGGGCTGTGAGGCAATTTCCATTTCTATTTCCTCTTCAGTGTGCATAAGAGGACTGCATTGTACAGCACCCCACCATTTTTTTTAACAGTCTGGTTGGGTACAACACAACAACCATGAGATATGAGATATGGTCAGCATGAGATATGGTCAGCAGTGACTGAAGCCACTTCTGGAGTTCACCCTGAAGTTTATCTTACATGGTTCCTCAAGCCTTTCTTCATGATAGCAGGTGGCTCTATGACATGGAGCTCACATGTTCCAGATTTGAACAATTGTAAGACAGCTCATATAAATTGTTATTGGATTTTGAAAATCAAACTTAGGTTTGTTTATTCTGTTTAACACACTATCCAGAGAAAGTTCATCTTCTCTTTTGTCTTTTATTTTTAATTTCAGTTTTCAAAACTTCATGCAACTAAATTGATTTAATTAACAATAATGAATCTTAGTTCAAAAAACAACTTGTAAAGCATACCAGAGTTTAGAGAAGGTAGTAAGATGCTTACCACTAAAACATATGGATAGAATTAGATTTGTAGAGGCTTTGGAACAATAGTTCAGATTAATCATAATTAGATGGTTCCATTGTCTTCTTAGGTAGCTAAAATGTGACCCCAGACTCCTCATCGATTGGTTACAATGGGAACTGACTTTAGAGACCTGACTTTCAAAATGAGGCAAATATTATTAATACAGCACAAATATTTGTGATCTACTCCACAGAAAGGACAACGAAAATGAAATGCCAATTTTAAAATGATTTTGTTTCTTTCTGTCTTGGGCTATGATGACTCAGACTGCGTTATTTTCCATTTTCCCTCACTGTCTTCTTTCATTCAGGTTCCCAATCTGTCCCTTTATGTCTCTGACTTTGTGGAGCATATGCATGTGGATGACACTCTGTCCAAACTGCCCAGGTGTTCTTCCACCTTATGGTTTGACTTCTGTGAGAAAAAGTCAATGGTAGTTAGGGACAAATCTTCCAACTAACTGAAATAATTGAAACTTCCTTTAGAAGAAGTTGGTTATTTGTTTATTTATTTTTTTAGAGTTGACATTCTGATTTAATTCTCATTTTTATTTCTCATATTCTACTACAAGAACTTTTCCCCCTAGTTTTCTTTTTTTTTTTAAATAATTACTTATTTATTGTCAAAGTGATGTACAGAGGGATTACAGTTTCATACATAAGGCCATGGGTACATTTCTTGTTGCTCAAGCAAAGGAGTAATGAGGCTGAGAGAGACAGTTGATCTCTATCACTCCTGAAAAATGCAGGAAGTCTGGTGATCCAAGAGTATCTAAGCTTTACATCTGTCTCAGCTCAGCATTCCATCTCTGGGTTTCAAATTCTTTTAGACTCTTGGGAGATTTTTTACCTACTTTGTCTATACTTGAACTGTCAGGAGAGCTTGATGACAAGGAACCAAGCAGGCTTTCTGCTGATAAGACCTTTTATTTAAAAATTTCTTTCATTAAAACATCTTGATATTTTAGCATAACATAGCAGGAGTAAATTTGAAACAGATTCAGACCTAGCTTCTTCACAGGTTAAAAATCTTCTGATGTGACCTAGTATGGGAGAAAAATGATTAGTCAATCTTTCAGCTGACATCACTCAAAGAATGTGAGCACACGCTTATATGAAGATTTCACATTGTGTGCACTTACAGAACAAGGACAGAAAAATCTTCTATTAGAAAGTATGTAAAATTCATAAATTGCTTGATAATTTTTTAAAGGAACAAAAAGTACTTGTACTATTGCCAGTTACAATGGGACAGAGTCTGTAAGACTGGCATTGATACATGTGTTTCACACAATTAAGGAAAGTAAAAAAATGACAGAAATAATGAAAGTGCAATCTTTAGGGTATTTATTCTACACAAATAAAATAATCCTAGTTAGTAGTCCCTACTTTGATTATGAAATGATTAGTATGTAATGCCACTGATAATTGGCATGAACCAGAAACAAAGATAATAGGTTGGTGTAGCCTTGATGGCTTCTGATACATGTGAAGAGTGGAAAGTGTTGGAGTTGTAAAGAAACAGGAATCATAGGAGGTACAAAACCATGGAAATCTATGATGAAGCTACTGTGGAGAGCAAATGGGAAAAGAATCAAAGGTTTGTGAATGCTATGTTAAATGTACTGGGCATTTTTTTTCTTTAACAAGAAACTATCAAATAGACTTTAAAGTGATGGAGAATCATGACTAATTCAGACTGGAGGCAAGGAAGTCAGAGATTCTAATAATCTATAGTAGAGCAAGGAAGGCGCAATGGAGTGTAGTGAGTAAAAGGGCACAAGCATGCAAATGGAGAATTAACAGGGCTAGCAGACCAATTTAATGCAAGAAGTGAGGGAGAAGGAGAAATCAAGAAATAATTACAGGGTTTCTTTCATTGAGACTAAATATAAAATTATGCAATTTAAAGAACATAGTAGAGAAATAAATTCAGGAATAAGGAGAAGCACCTACATTTTTAACCTGTTGGATTAAAATTTTAAGTTAGATTTAATCTATAATGGTCTTTGAAAAGCAGACCAGAGTTCAGCTTTGATGAAGTAGTTAGAGCAGAGCTACTGAAGAGTAAAATCATGTTACAATAAAATGGTGCTAAATTATAACTGATTTTATATCAATATATAATATTTAAAAATCTAAATTAAGAACAACGAATCTTTAAAAAGCCAGAGATTTGGGCATGGTAATCGCATACAAAAATTTAGGAAAGGGACGCAAAGGACATGCCATTGAAAGAACAGCTTTCCCTACTCCGTATGATTATTTTGTCTCACCAAGAAAGTGTCTTCTTTTTTAAAACTAAATGTCAAAGTATTTGTTTTAAACTATATCTCAAAAGCAAGATAAATGAACCCAATGGAATCATCTTTAAGAAATCAAAAAACAAAAACAAGAAACTACTTCTACAAATCAGGAAGATTCAATGCCATGAAGCAGCTCAGTGTTAGTTATACAACATTCTCTTCCCAGTGTTTTGAGTCTGCTTTCCTTTGTAGTGTGGGAGTGTGGATGTTTGTGTTGGATGGGCAAATGTGTCTAAATAGATATGTATAAGGGGGAATGGCCTTGTTTTGCGTTGCTCCAAGATTTGTGTATCCCCTTGTTAAAGGATGATTAGATTTTTTTCTAGTGGCTATTCAGGGACAGGATTATGACCAATAGACAACTATTTTGAAAGAAGTCCCGCGCCCCGGCTCCCGTGCCCCCGATCCGCGCCCCGTGTCTGCACCCTGGCTCCTGCGCCCCGGCTCCCGCACCCCGGCTCCCGCATCCCGGGCTCTGCGCCCCGGCTCCCGCGCCCCGGCTCGTGCGCCCGGCTCCACGTCCCCGACGGCTGTGCCCACAGGACATCTGAGGAGCAAATGCAGGTCTTGATGATGTTTCGTCTGCGCCTGGCCTGCCCAGGCCTGAGCACTGTCCTGCCTTACCGGTTTCTGGGTATCTCCCCCTGGCAAATTCCAGCAGGTGCCAGCTTCCACTCCACCTCTTTCTCTGAAGCAGACTTTCCACGGGTCTTGATTACAGGGGGTCTCGGCCAGCTGGGAATAAGGCTCACCAAACTCCTCAGGAGACAGTTTGGGAAGGACAGTGTGATTTTATCAGACATAAAGAAACCCCCTGCTCAGGTCTTCCATAGTGGCCCGTTTGTCTACATGGACATCTTGGACTACAAGCACCTTCGTGAGATCGTGGTCAACAACTGCATCATCTGGCTGTTGTACTACAGTGCCTTGCTCAGCGCTGTGGAAGAAGCCAACGTGTCCCTGGCCAGGGCTGTGAATATAACTGGATTGCATAACATTCTAGACGTGGTAGCAGAACACAATCTATGATTGTTTGTGCCCAGTACAATTGGGGCGTTTGGACCTACCTCTCCCTGGAACCCAACCCCAGACCTCTGTATTCAGAGACCCAGGACCATCTATGGTGTGTCCAAGGTGCACGGGAGCTCATGGGAGAATATTATCATTACTGGAATGGCCTAGATTTCCAGTGTCTGCGATACCCTGGGATTATTTCAGCCGATTCCCAGCCTGGAGGAGGAATGAGGAACCACGCAGTTCAGATTTTCCATGCTGCAGCAAAGAGCAGCAAGTTCGAATGTAACAAATGAGGAAGTTCTTTCACCCAGAAGTCAGACAGACCTTCATGTTCATCAGAGAACACACAGGAGAGAAACCTCATGAATGCAACAAATGTGGACAGACCTTGGTATGGATAATAGAATTCACACAGGTGAAAAACCTTGTAAATATAGAAAGTCTTTCAACCAAAATTGACACTTTAGCAGGCCTAAGAGAATTCACACATGTGAGAACCATTAGGAATGTAATAGATGTGGAATGTCTTTCACCTGGAAGAAAACTCAGTTTGCATTGGAGAACTCAAACAGGACAAATCCTTGTGAATGTATATCCTTTTTTTTTTTTTTTTTTTTAAAAAAAAGAACTCTTAAAACAGGCTCAGATTGTGTGGTGAGCAGCAACCAGAGTAGAGAGAGCTAACAAAGAATATTGTTCATAAAGTTTACTTGCACATATGAAAAAAAAAAATCTTACTCTGTAGTCCAAGCTGTTTATGAATTCAAAATCATCTTGTCGCTGCCTCCTGAGTGCTATGATTACAGGCATGTGCCACCACATCTAACTTTAAGCAAACTGTATTTCTTAAAACATACATTAGCATTATCTTGCAGTAAATTCAGATTTATAGATAAAACTGAATCTTGGAGTATATCTGAACATTTTCAACATTATATTAAAAAAAGAAACAACTTCCACTTGGATATAAAGGTTAAATCACCAGGTAAAACAAGACATGAGGAAGAAAAAAAAACAAAAAAATATAATTTCTCCAAAATCCAACTACTCCACATTTCCAAAAACATCATTAAAAAGCAGGGCTAGAAGCATGTCTCAAGTGGTAGAGCAAACCGACTATGAGGCTCTAAGTTCAAATGCCATATACATGCATACATATATAGTATATACCACACTATTCACAATATTGAAACTACAGAATCATCTTAGGTCTCCATCCACTGATGAATCAACAAATAAAATGAGTTATATACACACAATGTAAAGCAAAGTCCGCGAGAATCTTATCTCCAATTAACCACCAAACAGAGCTATGACTCAGGTGGTAAGGTGTTAGCTTTGAATGAAAAGGCTAAGGGATAATACCCAAGCACTGAGTTTAATCCCAAATACATACATTTAAAAAGGAAGAAGATGACACTATGTTGGAAATGAACTATACAACTTTGGGGAGGGGAGAAGGGAGGGCTAAGCAGCAGAAAATATGGTGGGGTAACAGTGTTTAAAAAGAAATGTCCTCATGGAGCTTCCGGGAAGACAGCAGAGCAGCTGCAGTGCACTAGCTCAGCTCCCTCCAGCACCGCAGATTTCTCAACCCATAGAAACTTTTACCAGTAGAAATACAACCAGCGTAAGTTGTAACAGTACAGGGATTCTGGCCAGGAAGGAAAAATCGACTTTGCATGTCTGAAAACACAGATTCGAGCTCTGGGCGGTATCCCACCGCCACGCCAGTGTCGGCACAGTGCCCATCACAGCAACCCGCACTCCACGGAGGTAAAGCACACAGCGGAGACCAGGCGGCGGCTGAGCATGGACGACCTGAAATCGCAGAGAAAGCGTGAGTACCCCACGATAGATATTCTCACTCGCGCCCACAGAGGAACTTCGACAAGGCAGCCCTGCCCCCACCGCCAGAGCAAAGTGCCATCTTTGCCACTGGCATAGGGTTAGACCAGATTGGAACTAAAGCGGGCCTGGGAAAAGCGAGGTTAAATTAGCCATCTTAGAAAAGGGCAAAAGGGACCGATCAGTGAGAGCCAACTCCGCCCAGGAGAACGCCCCCTGCCCAGGCGGGAGGCATGCCAGAGGTGCCCCGCCCTGCCCGCCGGAACTTCTAAATTTAACGCAAAAACAGTCAGCAGCTCCCGGCGGCACGGAAACACCAGACTGAGGAACCTGAGACAGTTAAACGGTCCCGTCACAGAGGAAGCCCAATTTCCAGCCCGAAAAGGAGCTGCTTTCCAAAGCCACCTCCGCCAAGGAGGCTGCCCGACGCAGGAGGCAGAAGCCTTGCACAGGCAAGCACCTCTCAGCTGGGTAAAACAGGCCAGAGGCGGCCCTCCCTGCTGAATCCACAGCCTATTCAAAGGCAGGCGTTAAAGGCCACAGCCCTGCAGCAGACAGAGGAGCAAGCTGAATTCTGCCAAACCCAGAAAATCAGGAATATAGACTGCAGACAATCATAAGGAAACCAGAGACTGGGGAAAGACCACCCAAACAAGGAAGACTCCATTTTTTTTCCTTCATCTTTTCAATATTTCTTAAACTTAAAAAAAAAAAAAATTTTTTCAATTCGGAAACGTCGTCTTTTTTTTTTCTTCCATGTTTCCTATTTTTACCTGTTTGTTTTATCAAGTTTTTTTTTCTTTTCTGTTTGTTTGGGTTGTTCCTTTTCTGATTTTTTAAATTTTTTTTCCTTTTTATTTTATCTTCTATTTTAAATAATTTTTCTCTGTTGTGTGCATATGTCTCCCACTACTTTTACTTTTATTTCTCTCTTTGCGTTCTCTTTCTTTAAAACTTACTTTCCTATGAAGAACACATCCACTCTTTTCTGCTAACTCTCCATTATCTATCATTGCAACCTTATTCTCTGTACTGATTCTACTCTTCTCCACATTTCCACGTCACTGAAACTAAACCAAAATCACTACCTCCCAAAACAGATCGCTACAGGAGATTCAAGACACAATCAGGAAGCCCAATTTAAGGATAATAGGTATTGAGGAAAACTTGGAGAAAGAGGTTAATGGGATAGGCAAACTATTTAACAGAATATTAGCTGAGAACTTCCCAAATATCCAGAAGGAAAGGCTCATACAGATACAAGAAGCATTTAGAACCCCAAATCGACCAGACCAGAATAGGACATCCCACCGAAACACTGTGATCAAAACAGGATCAGTAGAGTCCAAGGAAAGAATCCTTAAAGCTGTTAGGGAGAAGAAAAGAATCACATATAAAGGAAAAGCAATCAGAATTACCCCAGACTTCTCAGCAGAGACCATAAAAGCAAGGAGAGCCTGGAATGAAGTACACCAAACTCTAAATAAAAATAACTACCAACCAAGATTCTGTACCCAGCCAAACTCTCCTTCATAGCCGAAGGCCAAATAAAAGTCTTCCACAATAAGGAAAAACTGAAACAATATATCTCCACCAAACCAGCTTTACACAAAATCCTTAAAGATGTACTATACAGAGAAAATAATCAAGATCCCAATACAGACAGAGAAATGAACCCTAATTAGTAAACATCAGATCAAGAAATGGGAAGACACAGCTTTAAACAAGATAGTGATAATGAAAGGAACAAACGATCATCTCTCAATCCTAACTCTCAACATTAATGGACTTAATTCTCCAATCAAACGACATAGGCTCATAAGTTGGATCAAAAATCAAGATCCATCTTTCTGCTGCCTCCAAGAGACACATCTATCCAGCAAAAGTAAACATCTTCTAAAAGTGAAAGGCTGGAATCAAATCTATCAAGCAAATGGCCCCCATAAGCAGGCAGGAGTTGCAATCCTAGTATCAGACAAAATTGACTTCAAATTAAAAAAAGGAGTTGCAATCCTAGTATCAGACAAAATTGACTTCAAATTAAAAAAGGTAAGAAGAGACAAAGAAGGTTACTACATACTAGTAAAAGGATCTCTCCTACAGGAAGAAATAACCATTCTAAATATCTACACACCAAAAGCAGGAGCACCCAACTTCATCAAACAAACACTACTGGCTCTAAAAACACTCATAGTCCCAAACACATTGATACTTGGGGACTTTAACATGCCACTATCACCTCTGGATAGATCAACACGCCAAAAACTGAACAAAGAAACCATAGAACTAAACAATTGCATAAACCAACTAGACTTAATCGACATCTACAGAATATTCCACCCAGCAAGAACAGAATACACATTCTTTTAGGCAGCACATGGAACGTTCTCCAAAATAGATCACATCTTAGGACACAAAGAAAATCTGTACAAATTCAGAAGTATCAAAACCATTCCCTGCATTCTCTCAGACCACAATGGAATAAAATTAGAGCTCAACTCAACCAGCCATCACAGAAATTGCTACAATTCATGGAGACTAAACAACACACTGCTGAACCATCAGAGGGTCATTGAAGAAATTAAAATGGAAATTCAAATGTTTATGGAATTCAACCAAGTTGAGGACACAAAGTACCAGCTCCTTTGGGACACAGCAAAGGCAGTATTCAGAGGAAAATTTATATTTATATCTCTGAGTGCATACATCAACAAACTGGAGAAACAGCAACTCAATAATTTAAGGAAGCACCTTAATTTCCTTGAGAGAGAACAACAAGCCAAACCCCAAATCAATAGACAGAAGCAAATAATTAAAATCAAATCAGAATTAAATCAATTAGAGACAAAAAAAAAACCATCGAAAGAATCAACAAAACAAAGAGTTGGTTCTTTGAAAAAATCAACAAGATAGACAGACCCCTTGCAAACCTGACCAAAAAACAAAGGCAGCACACTCAAATAAACAAGATAAGAGATAAAACAGGTAACATCACCACAGAAATAACCGAAATTCAGAAAATAATAAGGGACTATTTTGCAAACCTTTATGCCAACAAATTCGAGAACTTGGAAGAAATGGATGATTTCCTAGAAAAAATTCATATCCCCAAACTGAACCATGAAGATTTAAACCTCCTGGGCTGGGGATATAGCCTAGTGGCAAGAGTGCCTGCCTGGGATACAGGAGGCCCTAGGTTCGATTCCCCAGCACCACATATACAGAAAACGGCCAGAAGCGGCGCTGTGGCTCAAGTGGCAGAGTGCTAGCCTTGAGCGGGAAGAAGCCAGGGACAGTACTCAGGCCCTGAGTCCAAGGCCCAGGACTGGCCTAAAAAAAAAAAAAAAAAAAAAGATTTAAACCTCCTAAACAGATCCATATCCAGTATTGAAATAGAAATGGCAATAAATAATCTCCCATCCAAGAAAAGCCCAGGTCCAGACGGATTCACTGCAGAATTCTACAAGACCTTCAAAACAGAACTCACACCAATATTTCTCAAACTCTTCAATGAAATTGAAAGAGAACGTTCACTCTCAGACTCATTCTATGAAGCCAGTATAACCCTCATCCCAAAACCAGGCAGGGACTCATCACGGAAAGAGGACTATAGATCGATCTCCCTGATGAACACAGACGCAAAAATTCTCAACAAAATTCTGGCCAATCGACTTCAACAGGTCATCAAAAAAATCATACACCATGTTCAAACTGGATTCATCCCAGGGATGCAAAGTTGGTTTAGTATACGCAAGTCAATTAATGTAATCCACCACATCAACCGGAGCAAGCTAAAGAACCACATGGTTTTATCTCTGGATGCGGAAAAAGCTTTTGATAAAATCCAGCACCCATTTATGCTAAAAGCCCTGGAAAAACTGGGATTCCAGGGAACATTCCTGAATATAGTCAAGGCAGTTTATGACATACCAACAGCAAGCATAACTCTAAATGGTGAAAAACTAAAGCCATTCCCTTTAAAATCAGGAACAAGGCAGGGATGTCCACTCTCTCCCCTGTTCTTCAACATAGTACTAGAATTCCTAGCCAGAGCAATCAGGCAAGAAGAAAATATAAAGGGGATCCAAGTAGGTAAAGATGAAGTTAAACTCTCTCTCTTCGCAGATGACGTGATCCTATACCTAAAGAATCCCATAGGCTCTACCCCCAAGCTACTAGAGCTGATCCAAAACTTTGGCAAAGTTGCAGGATATAAAATAAACCTTCAAAAATCAACGGCCTTTCTCTATGCTAACGACCCAAAGACCGAGGCTGATATCAGGAAAGCAACGCCCTTTGCAATAGCCCCCCAAAACATAAAATACCTAGGAATAACCTTAACCAAAGAAGTGAAAGACCTTTTTGAGGAGAACTTTAAAACCTTGAAAAACGAAATTAAGTCAGAACTAAGGAAATGGAAAAACCTCCCATGCTCCTGGATTGGGAGGATTAATATAATCAAAATGGCAATATTGCCAAAGGCTATCTACAAATTCAATGCAATACCCATTAATAGCCCAACACCATTTTTAAATGAAATAGAGGAAGCAATCCAGAAATTCATATGGAATAATAAAAGACCTAGAATAGCAAAAACAATCCTAAGCAGAAAGAACAGTGCTGGAGGAATTACAATACCCAACTTCAAGTTGTATTATAAAGCTATAGTAATAAAAACAGCTTGGTATTGGCAACGGAACAGGCCTGAAGACCAATGGAACAGAATTAAAGACCCGGGAATGAACCCACAGAACTACGCCTACTTAATCTTTGATAAAGGGGCTAAAACAATAGTTTGGAAGAAAGATAGCCTCTTTAACAAATTGTGCTGGAAAAACTGGCTCAACACATGCAACAAACTAAAACTAGATCCTTATATATCACCCTGCACCAAAATCAATTCCAAATGAATTAAAGACCTCGAAATCAAAACAGACACCCTGAAAACACTAAAGGAAGAAGTAGGAGAAACACTGGGGCTCCTTGGCACAAGACAGAGCTTCCTTAACAAAGACTCAGAAAGGCTACAAATCAAAGAAAGGTTGGACAAATGGGACTGCATCAAACTGCAGAGCTTCTGCACGGCAAAGAACATAGCTTGCAAGATAAACAGAAAGCCCACAGACTGGGAGAAGATCTTTACCGGCCATTCAACAGACAAAGGCCTCATCTCTAAAATATATGCAGAACTAAAAAAATTAACTTCCTCCAAAACAAAACCGCAAAGTACTAAAGCCCGCTCATCAAGTGGGCTAAAGACCTACAAAGAGACTTCTCTGATGAGGAAATGAGAATGGCCAAGAGACACATGAAAAAGTGCTCTACATCACTGGCCATTAAAGAAATGTAAATCAAAACAACATTGAGATTCCATCTCACCCCAGTAAGAATGTCATGTATCAAGAAAACTAACAATAACAGTTGTTGGAGGGGATGTGGCCAAAAGGGAACCCTACTTCATTGTTGGTGGGAATGTAAACTGGTTCAGCCACTCTGGCAAGCAGTATGGAGATTCCTCAGAAGGCTAAATGTAGAACTCCCTCACTTTTGGGTATTTATCCAAAAAACCACAAACAAAATCACAGTAAAGCCACCAGCACAACAATGTTCATTATAGCGCAATTTGTCATAGCGAGAATCTGGAACCAACCCAGATGCCCCTCCATAGACGAATGGATCAGGAAAATGTGGTACATATACACAATGGAATTTTATACCTCTATCAGAAAGAATGACATTGCCCCATTTGTAAGGAAATGGAAGGACTTGGAACAAATTATACTAAGTGAAGTGAGCCAGACCCAAAGAAACATGGACTCTATGGTCTCCCTTATTGGGAATAATTAGCACAGGTTTAGGCAAGTCACAGCAGAGGATCACAAGAGCCCAATAGCTATACCCTTATGATCACATAAGATGATGCTAAGTGAAATGAACTCCATTTTATGGAAATGATTGTTATCTCACAGTTGTAACTACTTTCAACATCCCATGTGTATCTGTGGTTTCTACTATTGATGATGTTCTTGTATCACCTTCTTGTGATTGTATCTACACTATCTCTGTAATCTTATCTGAGTATATTGGAAACCATGTATACTGGTATTAGTATTAGGAAATTGAAAGGGAATACCAAAATTGAGAGACAAAGGGTAAAATAAGAGAAACAACAACAAAAGCAATACTTGCAAAACTGTTTGGTGTAAGTGAACTGAACACCTCAGGGGGGGAAAGGGGGAGGTGGGAGGGGGGTATGAGGGACAAGGTAACAAACAGTATAAGAAATGTATCCAATGCCTAACGTATGAAACTGTAACCTCTCTGTACATCAGTTTTATAATAAAAACTTTAAAAAAAAGTCCTCATTATCTTACTTATGCAATTGTAAACCCTGTCACCTTTACAATAAAGATAGAAAGACAGAAAAGAAATCTAACTTTAAAAGATCTTTTCTAGTATTCCTCATTCAAAGTTCAAAAAGTATTGATTGAAAACCTATTATATTTCTGGAAATCTATGCAAGTGATTAAAATTTACATGAGAGAAAAGGTTGGTTTTTCCCTATCATAAGAAAGAAAAGAAGTATTTTACGTTAAAAAAACCGCTGAAAATTATGAGGCGAGCAGTCTACCACTAGGCCACATTCCCAGCACCCGCTGAAAATTATGATTGATCATTTTGGTAGCTTTTGGAAATAATAAAATGGAATCTAGATATTGATGAATTCCTCAAAAAGTTCCATTAAACTTGTTACAAGTATTTCCCAAGTAAATGTTATAGCTAGTAACTCTGTTACACAGACAAGACCCAACAGTGGCAGAGTCTGACTTGTGGACTGTATGAAAGGAATATTATATTAAGTACAAGACTAGGTGAAAACAATAGATAATTCCAGGAAACACTTCTAATCCCCAGACCTGTGTACTGTTAGCTATAATTGACTGTGATTTTGCTATAGATAATGAAAAAAGAAAGGCTTTTGCTTAAAAATCCTATCTAAATTGGTGAAATAGTATAATATAAATAGTTGTAGATGAGATCCTAATTGGTCTTTGGATAAATAATGTGCCCACATATTTTCATATTTTCTTTATTTCTTTTTCCTTTCTTTCTTTCTCTCGCTTCCTTTCTTTCATTGTTGTGGTTGTTGGTGGTGGTATTCATGGGGCTTGAACTCTGGGATTGGGCCCTGAACCTGAGCTCTTCAGCTCAAGGCTAGTGCACTACAACTTGAGCCACAGAACAGCTTCTGGTTTTCTGATGGTTAATTAGAGATAAGAGTCTTGTGGACTTTCCTGCCTGGGCTGGCTTTGAACTGTGATCCTCAGAGCTCAGCCTCCTAAGTAGCTAGGATTATATGCATGAGCCAGTAGCACCCGGCTTTATTATCAGATTTTCTAATGTAGGTAATTGAAAAACTAGTGATGTTTTCGTATTGCTGAATTAAATTGTCTTAATTTGTCACATTATATTGGGACTGTGTAAATCAATGAAGTATCTTTATGTAAAAAAATAAGAATAGTAACAATCATATTTCTGATTTTTATTTAATGGTAGACTGGCAACACGTTTAAGAAAAATAAAGTTTGGTTGCAGCAAGCAATATAATTTGATAGAAATAATTTTATTTTCCTTAGTATTTCAGCAGTGGTGAATGCTGAATGAAAATGATATGACATCAGCTTAATAAGAAGTACAGGAGGAACTTGATGCAGCAGGTTAGGCACATAGCTAATGATGCTTCTCCTTTTTCAAAGGAGAAATAAAGGTTCTAGAAGATAATGATCAGTTTCCTGGTTCAGGAGGTTGGTGAATATCTTAGAACACATTCTACTTTCCTTGGAGATAAGAAATAGGTTGCAATATATCAGAATGCCAAAAAGTCAAATGCCCTTTTAGCAAAGCAAAACGTTGGGTTTTGCAATTGTGCATACAAATTCTTATTTCTGGTAATAACAATTTAATCATAATTGTAAGAATTTAAGGAAAATAAACATCCAAAAATCTGTGATGCAGTAAGTCAGTAAACTCTGCAATAATCAAATACCTTATTATTTCAAAAGGGAAGTTCCCATTTAACTAATGGGAAACCCATTTACCACATGTCTAGCATGTCAGGCAGCTAAAATGTAAGTAGTAACAGCACCAAGAGAAATATGTCCTTTCCATTCCCATGGGTCATTTCTGGCTTGATCTAACAAACTAACTGAAGCAAGATATTTATTAAATGATTAGAAATGTACATCTTTAGAGCATACTATTATTAGGGTACTATCATTGCTTAATATACTACGAGTCAAATATGGAAAAAATAAAAACAATATTTCTTAGGTGGCAATCTTTCATTTTTTTGCTATTTGACATTAATATAGGCTATAATCAGGTTCAATATCATAAGGGTCTTTTTATAATAATTTTCTAACAAATTATTACTTGTGGAGAGTCCGTGCTTTTGAATTTCTAAGGTTTCAAATATGTGTGGTATCAAGCTAGTACTCATGTGAATCCCCATTGCATCAGACCTTCCTAGGGTTTACTTAACAACAATATATAAGCCTCTTTCTCTACTCTGGACAAATTCTGAATTGGGGGTCCCTGAGTGACAATTTATTTTTTTTCCTGATACATTTCAGTTTGTTGTTGCAACAAGTGCAACCTGGGTAATGGAGAAGGTATGGGCAAGACAGTAGAATATTTCTCAGAGAAATAGTGGTTTGGTATTATAGAAAGAATAGACTATGCATGAGGAAGGAGTCAATCTTCATACTTGGTGTGGACTTTTGGACAAATAACTCCATTCTACCTTCTGTGAATGGAGTTTTACAACACTTATGTAACAAAACAAAAAGTTCTAGAGAGTCAGGGGCTAATGTGAGGGGATGTGCTGGTGGAGAGGATAAGGAAGCTGAATATTGAACAAATACATTATCTTCAACTATGAAAATAAAACCAGAAAATCTGGAGATGACTATTTTATTTGTTTGTTTGTTGTGGAAAGGCATATAGGAAATGTAATGGAAGGATGAGATAGGAAGATAGAATTGAATACAATATAAACATGTATGGAGGTGTGACCATGAAATGAAATCCTCTGTTTAGTATAAGCAAAAATTAAAAAAAATAAAATTCTTGAAGAGTAACCATTGCTGAGTAAAGCTATGATTTGTTTGCTTGTTAGGGTTCAGGCAAAATGTGTTTGCAGCTCTTCTTCTCCTTTCAATAGCTTTATCTCACGTGTTCCTGCTTCCTGAATCCTGATGCACCCTTAGCCTTCTGGACTGGTTCTGGAAAAGCACTCCACTTGGAATTGCATACTGCTCTGACTGGATCCTGTTGTCCTCATTGACAGCTAGTTTTAGGGAAACTATCAACTTCGTAGACAGAAATCTATGTCTTGTGGTATATCTATCTTTGCATCTTTTGTGCTTATTTAGTCAACTGCCTTGCACACTGGAAGTCCCTGATGCTTATGTGGCAGATGACCATTCATCTGAACATGGGTGTTTTGGATTTGTGTTAAATCTCAATGATTTTGTGATCATTTTTTTTAATAGTGTTTGTTAGCTGTAGATCAGGAGGTTTCACTATAACATTTGCATATGTTCACATTGTGTACTATGATCCTCTATTATTCTTTGTAAATCACCTCACCTGAAGATATACAACAAGTTTTAAAGATTTAACTCAGGATATCTCTATAGGTCTCAGTGGAATAAGCCAGTGATTTCTCAGTGCTCTCCAAGTGCCTTTCTACTTTGGTAGACTGAGCCTTTATTTAAGGTTTCCAATGTCCAATATAGTGAGGACAGTGTTCCAAATCATTTGTCTAAATATAATGGGGAGGAAGGCTAGAATTAATCAATCACATGATTTCAATTTCAGTTTCTATAAAGAAGCCAGTTAAAATTGAATTTAAAGGACACTAAATGAAAAGGGGCAGCAAATAATTGAGGGATGAGTCAGAGGAAACAAGAGGTTTTGACTAGTGTGTTTCTGCATTAGAGATTATGCATAAAAATCACCTTTCTCTCTCCTGTCTGCTTGGTGCCAGCAGGAAAGTCACTAGGAAATGGCATGTATTCATGTAATTGATACCTTTGCAGATGGTAGATAATGCTCTGCCTTCATACTACTTTGTGTGGAGGAATGAGTTACAGGAACCAAGACAAAGTAATGTGCACTTACACTTTGTGAAATATATCTAGAAACTTCTGCATCAGAATGGTTGTGATGAGACAAATTAATGGACATTGTTTATGTAACTCAAAGGAAATATGAAGATAACAAGAGCCTCAGTGGAAAGTAGAAGGATAAATAAGGATCAACTTCAGCTTCTGAGTACATTGTAAAGCTATCATTTCATCCTTGACATACTTTATAACGTTGTATTATTAGTAAATTTAATTAACATGCTTTGGAGACAATGTTGCAATCCAAAGATAGAGGTGTTTTTAAGAAGATTGGACTTTAATTCCCAAAAAGATTTAGGAGACATTTAATCTTCTTGTCAGCATTTCTGAATTCTTTTTCATTTATCCTATACTGGTCTTAAACTATCACTAAATGTATGAGTTCCTCCCTCTCACGTCTAACCTCCGTATTTTATACTTGAATATCCATTTTCCATTCCTAAACTTTGAAATGGTAGCCAAAACATAACTCCATTGGTGGAGGTAATTTATCCAGATACAACACTGCAGTGTCATTTGTCAGTGGAAAGATGGACATTTCTTGAGTTGTCCTCAACTCTTTGTGCACATTTTTATTGAAAATAAGGTAGCTATTGTTGAAGAAAAATAATTTAGATTTGGAAAACTTTCTTTGAATATTTCTGTTCCAGAAAAAGGAGTAATGATTCTTGTTTTCAAGTATCAAGGAATCTGTGGGTTTGGAGTTTTCCTACCAGTTATCTATCCATCCATGTGTGACTCAATCTATGCAGAGCAGAAAGGGAGGCTGATTTCTTAATCTGTGAAAAAAAATAAAACTGATGAGACAGCAAATGATATTCAATCCTATTAAAGAAACTAAACACAGACCTTAAAAATGTTCTTCCATTCCTTGCATTGGGATTGTGTGATATGGTTCTACAATTCAGGGAGATTGGAAATTACAAAACATCTGCAATGAAATTGGTTTTCTGTGGAAAACTGATGAATCACTTACTGCCAATGACTAGAAGGAAAAGCGCTTGTTTATGCCCTTATGTAATGAATTTTTATGAGGTGAAGTTTGCTGTTTATAAAAAATACATTTTAAGCTGCTGTAGATGTAAAATAATAGAATTCAGAATCCAGAGTAATGCATTACTGCAAAGATAGACTCTAGCAGAATATTATCTGCTTAAAAAACACCAAAACAAGGCTATTACTTCTATAATGGAATTAAAAAAAAAAAAAGAAACCATCCACTCAGTTGGATTCTAGAAGGAAAAGTATTTAAAGAGACATCGCTGAAATTGACAGCTTGAAAATGGCATGCATTTTCAAAGAAAAGTTATTATTTCTCTTATTGTGCTCCTGAATTCCAACTGTGTTTTTCCTTAAAGCAAGAACACCATAGAACATTGTAAATTAAAAATGCTGCTTCTAAGGTAAATGACAAAGAAAAAGTGAGGGTGCTGACCTCTATGCCATTACGTACATACATACAGAAGTCTCCTCACAGTAATTCCACCAGCTGATTGGTTCAGTTAGTCTTTGTAAAAAGCCTCAGACTCTTGAAACATGTGTGCAACATGTATATCGTGCTGACTCAGTTTTGGCTGTATCAACACAAAAAGTGAGAAATACAGCCTCTGTCCCCATCAGCCTTGCAGTGGCAGTCTACATAGTAGAAAAAATTCCTCCAGTTGAAACTAAGCATTCCACTAGATCTGACAAAGGGCATTAAGAAGGAAAGTATGTAACACTGAGGAAGGGCACTTGCTTTCAGAGCATTTATTTGCTGTTTATTTGGTCTAAGGCTAAATATTTTTAAAGCAGTTAATCATAATTTCCATTAATGGAAAGCAACTGTAATATTTTATATTTTTCTGCTGACTGAAAAAGCATTCTTGCAAATTGATGTGGGTTGTAAAGAATCAAGGCTGTCAGGGGAAGGTGGTATTTCCTGAGTGCTTCTTAGTGAGGTATGTTTTCCAAAGAACCATTCTGAATATCTCAAAGCATAGAAAAGCCTCCAGCTCCCACTAATTCAGAATTGTGACTTCCCAGATAAAACTCTCAGTTGATCTCCAAGTTTGTATTATCCCTTATTGCTCACCAAACCATAACAGTTATCTCAGAATGTTAGCATTCTTGGGTCTACATCTGGAAAGAATAGAAAATCCTAGGTCAGACTTTCTATCCCAATTCTTAGTTGAAGAGATAGTCGTTTTACAGGCTTAGGCAACTGATAATACATAATTCTCACGTTGAACATTCTGATCTGATGTATCAGTTCTATATATCATGTATCAACAAATACTGATATTTATTTGAAAAAACTATGCAAGTACTTTTGGAAACAAGATGGGAAATGAAAGGTCCATTTTTTTGGGGGGGGGCTTGTTTTTACCTATATGTTTTTGCTTTACGAAAATCTACATTCTGTATGAATCCTGATATTTTAAGATGCATGAAATAATTTAGACTTTTTCATAGTTGTGGTTGAATAAAGGCAGGCTTTATTTTCATGTGATAAGTAACTTAGTATCTTATAATGTGATGTGTGTGTGTGTGTGCGTGTGCGCACGCGCTGATCCTGGGGCCTAAATTCAAGGGCCTGGGCACTTTGAGCTTTTATTTTTTTTTTTTTCTCAAAATTAGTGCTCTACCACTGAATGACAACACCACTTTTAGCTTTTTGGTGATTAATTGGATGTAAGTTTCATGGATGTCCTACCCCATCTGGCTTTGAACTGCAAGCTCAGATCTCAGCCTTCTGAGCTGAGTAGCTGGAATCACAGGCATGGAATCTCAGGCCACTGGAACTGGGCTGTGATTCCTCTGTTAATTTAGAATCTTATAGCCTGTAATTCACATATTCAAAATATTTATTTACTACCTATGCAGGATGCGCTTTTTAAAGAAATAACTTGTTTTGGTATAATTAAAAAGTACTCATTGTAGAATATTTGGAAAATAGAGAAAAGTATAAAGAAGAAAATTAAAATTGAAGTGCTGAGTAGCATTTTTTATTGATGAGACCGGTTTGCTTATCTCATAGTTGAGATAATATTCACTTTATGGAGATCTAACTTCTTTGATTTTAATATTGTCACCTCTTTAATGAAAACCATTCACATTTGCATATTTGTTTAGAAATATCATTGTTTTTATATAATATTCTTGTAGTCAAATAGCTATACTATTTTACTTCTCTGTTGTTTTATGTCTTCTTATGAATAGTCCTTTTGTAAATAAATCCAATTATTATCATTTCTTTCAGACCAATTCTTGAGGTCAGTGGACACAAACATGTTCACATCAACTTGATTTTGATAATCAGTTTTACTTGACTAAATGAGTTTATATTCTATTGACTATAGGGTTTTTGAAAGGTCTGAGTTAAGCCAGCTTGGAAAGAAAATATTGCACTGCTAATGACAAGAAACGGGAATGATCTACACAACACCATGGTTTTGAATTTCATGGACTCAGGAATGACTTGGCTTAAACTTTTTTGACTTGTTACAGTTACTAGAATAATAATTCTACTCAGAATTCAATGGATAGTATACAACATGGTGCTTACATTTTATTTTCTAAAGTTTTAAAAACCATTAGCTTTTCCTTGGAAATAAAGAGAAGAGAAATAAGAAAGAAAATTCTTTTGTTCATGATTAACATAGTACTAGAAAAAAGACATAAAAACAAAATACTTATTTGTACTCATGAATATACATGTACTCAACTTACTAGGCTTATACAAATGTACATTACATACTTGTTTATGTCAATACATACTACATGCTAGTTTTAGCTTCAGAGAACCAAAGATCATTCATTCTGTAGAAAATATGATGAAAGAGTTTGGGGAAAAAAGAGTTGATTTCTTGCTGAAAATATCTTTGTTTTCTTTCTTTTTTTGGCCAGTCCTGGGCCTTGGACTCAGGGCCTGGGCACTGTCCCTGGCTTCCTTTTGCTCAAGGCTAGCACTTTGCCACTTGAGCCACAGCGCCACTTCTGGCCGTTTTCTGTATATGTGGTGCTGGGGAATTGAACCCAGGGCCTCATGTATAGGAGGCAATCTCTCTTGCCACTAGGCCATATCCCCAGCCCCAGAAAATATCTTTCTTAATAGAGTAACAATTTGCTTATTGAGTGGTATTACGAAAAATCAACTTTTGGTTACAGAAGAATGTTCCAAATAAATTGAATTTTGACTTCAAGTACCAACACAGTTGGAACACTTTCTCAAATACAGCAATGTAATTTCCTTGCCTTCTTAACCAAATTGTATACAACATAAGGGACTGATGATCCAAGGTCTTTCTTTCTTTCTTTTCCTTCCTTCTTTCCTTCCTTCCTTCCTTCCTTCCTGCCTTCCTCCCCTCCTTTCTTCTTTCTTTTCTTTTTTTCTTTCTCTTTTCTTTTCTATTCTCAGTGTTGGGGATTGAATCCAGGGTCTGTTAAATGGTAGGCAAATGTTCTACCTGTTGAGTCATGTCCTAAGCCCAAACAACAATTTTTTTTTAAACCACAATTACCATTCACAGTTGTTCCTCAGAGCCTGTGTTACTAGATTATATAAAAAAGTTCTTTTCTTTTTTGATGCCAAGTTGTCCATTATTTCTTGCCATTATAAACATGCTCCTTAAAAAAAAAAACCAAAACACTTTCCTTCTCTTTTTGTTATTTTAAATCTGTGGTTAAGGTTCATTAGAACTCTGTCCAAAATAAAGAATGAGAGACTGTTCCATGAGTACACTTTTGGTGAATAGAAATCTATGTAAATCTAGTGAACTGTGTGTGTGTGTGTGTGTGTGTGTGTGTGTGTGTTACTAGGAAGTGAACCCAGAGACTCTCATATACTAGTAAGCAAGGGCTCTACATGTTGAATTATGACCCTCATCCTTTTTTTTTTTTTTTTTTTGAGATAAGACCTCTTCCACCTTGCCCAGGCTTGCCTTGAACTCAGGATTTCTGCCTCAGGCCTTTCAGATAGTGAAGATTTCAGATATAAAATCAGGCCAGACTATACTGAGGTTTTGGTAAGCTGTGATATTGCTAATAACAATAGCAGCTCCTATTCTTTCTATAGCCTTTTATCTAGTTTTCCTGATTTTAGTCCTAGCACTCTATCCAGAGTGAATACTTACCAATGTAAAATTAAAACTTCTGACTTCTCTGCTCAAAATTTTCGTATGGCTTCATCACACTTAGAAAATAAATTTATATTTGCTACCATTCATGGCCTTAATTGACCTGGCCCTGACCACTTATGTTATCTACCACATTTCTCAACGCTTTCTCTTATTAATGGTGGTTTGTTTCAGAACTTGAACACTTAACCCAGAGGTTGGACACCTGCCACTTGAATAACTAACAAGTACCTATCATTTTCTGATCCTCCTCTGCTTGGTTTCCCCCCATTTCCTTTGGATATCTTTTTATATTTCACCTCTTCAGAGGCCTTGTTTGAGGATAAAATTAAAGACAGCATCCCTTGTCTCCTTCCTTGACCAGTTTTATTTTCTTCAGAGCACTTCTAACATCTGAAATTATGTGATGTGTGTGTTGTTTTACTGCTTATCACCCTGCCAAAAATGCAAATTCCATGAAAAAGGGGTTTTGGTTTTATTCACAAACACATTCCCTACGAATTGAGAAGAATGAAGGGGCTCATTAACTTTTGAGAAAATGATTTAATTCCCTTTACAAATCAAAGTGAGATAGTTCATATGTGAACAAGAGCTTGGGTGTGGTTCAAGAAGTCAAGTGCCTGTCCAGCAAACACAAAGCCCCAAGTTCAACCCCAGTACCACAAAAAAAGAAGATATGTGTAAACAATGGAATCTTAAAAACAATTCAATAAATGTGCTGACACCCACGTTAATCAGGATCTGTCTTGTATTAGTTAGCTTTGTTGATAAGTTGTGACTTATATATGATCAATGATGCAAATTAAAAATAATACAGAAGTAAATAACCTGATTTGAGAATAGGTTTCATGGGAGAGAAAAGGAAACTATTAGTGTGAAAATTCTTATTTTCAAAGGAAAAACATCTATAACTTACAGTTTGATTCTTAGGGCTGTGGCATCCCATCATGTAGGTAAATTTGACCTAGTTTTCCTGAATGTTGTGCCCTGAGGCCACTGGGGAGTAGAAATAGTCACCACAGTGTTAAATGTTCTGGTGGGACCCAGGGAGGCAGGGATTAAAAGATGGCTCTGGGACTCCTACAACCTGGCCAGGAGGACTGGCCCTCTGCAGTGAGACAGAGCCCCTGCAGTTAGTGTAGGTCCATCATAAATTCATTGATTATCTGCCATTTTTGTGTTGTTGTCAAGTATCCTATAAGAAACAAAAAGGGAAATTATAAAGAAAAAAACAGGTAAGATAATATTAGATGCTGTTCACAGTAAGACATACATATCACTCAGCTGCTCCTTCAAGTCTGGTCTTCTTGCTCAGATGTGTGGGTTAGCAGACTGCCTCTAGCTGGTAGCTCCCTCCGGATCAGCTACAGCTGCAGGAGCTACCATGCTCATGGTCACTTTACTCCCAGAGCAGCCCCACAGTCAGTGACTGACAAATGTGGAAGAAAAAAGCATACAATACTAGTTCTATAGCTCCCCAGGCATTGCCAAGTTTTGTCAGGCCTGAAATACACCCTTTCTTTCTGCGTATTCCCTTTCTTTTCTTTTTCCTTTCACAGGTATGGTGCCCTGACACACATGTAGTCCGTCCTCTGTACTCATGTACTCTGTGAATTCAATAAAATGTAGACTAAAAATAAAAGTAATCAAAAGAATGGATCTGCACCGGCCATTTACCATCTCCTTTCCCTTGTCATTCCCTAGTAACACAGTCCAATTATTTATACCACATTTATACTTTATCAGGTGTTACACAAAATCTGCAGATGATTTAAGTATATATGGAGATATGTATGGTTTTATACAAATATTGTCTACTTTTATGGGAAGTTAAACATCTGTAGACAGGAGTGCTGGAGCCAATCTCCCAGAACACTGAAAAATATGACAATATACATCTTGCTTTTCAAACCCTTTTCAACATCTGCTTCCACAGAATCAAATCCGTGACATTCAGTTTATTCATTCAACAAAATGTGTCCATTGAACAAAAAGGCCCTGATTAGCCAGTAAAGATCAAAAGACTTATGGTCTCTGAACTCCTAAGGGTTGTCATCAATAGGGGGCAATATACATTAAATAATAATTTAAGTTAAAAAATAAAGTAGCCACATTACTGGCTTAGGTTGGCGGACTATTTGAGATCAGAAATTTGAGGGAAGCATGATAATATAATGAGATATACATACCCACACTCCTGATATATATATATATATATATATATATGTATGTATCTCTCTATAATCTCTCTATATGTATAATATAGAGATTACCCCCCACACACACACACACACACATTTCAAAGTGCCAACAGAGACTGTGGAGGTGGGGAAACCTGGAAACCTCTGTAATATTAATAACTCTTAATGCTAGCAGAGAGGTAACACATTGAATATTCGCTTTGATAATTCTGTCAGCTACTCAAAAATGTACTTAGTAAACTTTTGTATACACTCTAGGTCAAAATAACATACAAGTCAGTGTAACAAATATCCCTTTGATTTTATTTGAACCTTTCAAATCTGCATTCTAGGACAACCTCTCTGTTACTAATTAATATCCTTATAAAACTAGATCACTGGTTTGAAGACCTGAACACAGATCTGCATAGAGACAAATGTAGACTGGAACAGATATCTCTTGTTTTTACCTGCCCAGCATGCATCTTCCTTAGAAGAGCATTTTAAGCCAGGTGCTAGTAGTACATATCTCTAATCCTAGCTACTCCGGAGGCCGAGATATAAGAATTATAGGTCCAGGCCAGCCTGGTCAGAAAAGTCACTGTAAGAATCTTATCTCCAATTAACCACTCAAAAGCCAGAAATGGAGCTGTGGCTCAAAGTGGCAGAGAGCTAGCCTAGAGCAGAAGAGCTCAGGGATAGTGCCCAGGTCCTGGGTTCAAGCCCCGAAATTTCAGAAAAAAAAGAAAACATTTTAGTTTCCTGTGTTGATGAGCAACCTGTTAGCACTCTTTCAGGTTTATGTCAGATACAGGAGGTAGTGTCACTTAATTACTTATAGGAGTATTTAAGAATATTTTTATACCCCTTACTGTAATGGTTGGGCTATGTAGTAGCAAGCTGGTACCCTTTTGATGGAACTACTAGAGAAGAGAATGTCATTCCAATGGAGACAAATTATGACAAAATGTAAGTTTAGGTCTTCTAAGTAGCCATCATTCTGCCTGAGAATGAAGCCAATAAGAATAATCGACAACAGTAATAAAAAGAACTACAATTATGTCTGTTATGATTCAAATCTGACATGTTTCACAAAGGCTTGTGTTTTGTTAAAGGTTTGGTTTGCAGCCAGTGGGCTTTTGGGAAGTGACTGGATTCTAAGGGCACTAACTTTATTGGTAGATTAATCCATTAAGGATTCACAATTTGATGGCATTACTGGGAGGTGGTATACACTACCCAGTAGGACGAGACGTCCTAAGTGTTTATCTTGTACCCTGTCACCTCAATTTCTCTGTTTCTTGTCCACCGTGACATCAACAACACAGGTCTACCACATCCTTCCTCTATGATGTTTTGCCTCACCATGGACCCAGAAGCAATAAAGCTAGGTGACTTTTGAATGAAACCCCTGAAGCCATGAGCCAAAATAAATCCTGCTTCCATTAAGTTTTTTTCTCAGCAATGAAAAACAAACTATACAATGTCCTAAACATATCATCCTTATAATGTACAGATATACAGAAACTAGTACATTGCTCCAGGTTCTACATAAATGAATGGTTCAGAGGGGATATGAACCCAGTTCATGCCTTCCTGAAGTAATGCATACTGCTAATCATAAAAATGAGAGCAAAGATATACAGAGTTACAGAAAATTATTTGAGCATCTACAACCAGATTGGATCTAGTCTGCTTCTGGATTCTTCACCTAGTCAAATTCATGTTATTTTCCTTAAGAAAATCAATCTGAATTGGTTTTATATCACAGGAACCAAAAGATTTCCTGACTAAATTCCAGATTCATCATTGCATTTATTTACAACAGAAAGAAGAGGGAACATAAGTGCCTTGAGAGGGTGAATAAACAAATGGGTAAGACATGGACATGCAACAAATTGATAGAATACACCAGGTTACTTTTTTAATACTCTGAATTAAAACAAAAAAGAATTGTGGTTTTGTTCCCCCTTAAATTTTCTAAGTTTATCACAATCATGTCTCCAAATTTGAAGACAGAGAGAGGAAAAAAACTAGGGTTTTAGACAAAAAAGACCCTTGCTTTTCAAAGTACAAAATTCCTTTGGTACTTTACATTAAATTAAACTCACACTCAATCAGACTATACATACTAGGAAGGTAACTGTCTTGTGTTTTATTCACTGATGTATCCCCAGTGGCTATGTCAATACTGAATACTTAAGTGTTTGTTGAGTCAAAGGTGAACACAATGATGAACAGTTGTCTCTATATTTCAACTACACTTTGTTAATTTATGTAGAAGCATGTTTATTATATGAAACTTGTTTTTCCAAACCTAAGACTCAATACTAACATAAGCTATTTCACAATTAAAAAATAATGTACTTTTGGATGCTGATGGCCCACACTTGTAATCCTAGCTACTCAGGAGGCTAAGATGTAAGAAGGATCACAGTTTGAAGCCAGCCTGAGCAAGACAGTTCATGAGATTCTTATCCTTAATTAACTACCAAAAAGCCAGAAGTAGAGCTATACGTCAAGTGGCAGAGTGCTAACCTTAAATAGAAATGCTCAGGGACAATACTCAGGCCCTAAAGTTCAAGCCCCAGCACCCACACACATGCGTGCGTGCACACACACACACACACACACAGACACAGTTATATAATATTCACTTATGTAATAATATTCATATATAATATTGAGAATAATAGATGTGACTATGCTGTCAAATTTTAACTCCCAATGAATTATTTCTACTATAGATGTATAAAAGTACAAGTACATGCATATTGGTTTCAAAGTAAAATAGTTTATATTTTGGTTTCCTGTCAAAGCACAAATATTTGAGATCTGGTTTTTGTTTTTTTTTCCAGTCCTGGGCTTGGACTCAGGGCCTGAGGACTGTCCCTGGCTTCTTTTTGCTCAAGGCTAGCACTCTGCCACTTGAGCCACAGCGCCACTTCTGTCCATTTTCTATATATGTGGTGCCAGGGAATCGAACACAGGGCTTCATGTATACAAGGCAAGCACTCTTGCCACTAGGCCAGAGATCTGGTTTAAAACCAAATATTTTTACTTTGTTGAAACTGATCAAATACTCTTGTATTACTAAGGCAAAAGTTCATAAGCTGAATTAAAGACAAGAGAAAGAGACCCTAGGAAATAATGTTCCTCAGACCAGTTGTCTCCTCTAGTCCCAGGCCTTGCTTGTAAACCACCTGAAGCAATGTATACTTTCTGAATACAAGGTCAACTGTGTAGGAGTCTGACAACTATAGACTGAACCTTTTAAAAACTGGCTTCAGGGTAAACCTTAAAATGACAACAGAGACACTGGGCCTCAAGGCTTAAAACACAGGATCTTATTTTATTTTATTTTTTGCCAGTCTTGGAGCTTGGACTCCTGGCCTGAGCACTGTCCCTGCCTTCCTCTTTGCTCAAAGTTAGCACTGTAGAGCCACAGCAACATTTGCAGCTTTTTCTGTTTATGTGGCGCTCAGGAATCAAACCCAGGGCTTCATGTATGCAAGGCAAGCACTCTACCACTAACCCATATTTCCAGCCCAAAACATAGGATCTATGAATGTTGGATTTTGTTATTTTGTCGTCTCTAAAAATAAATGCATAGTCATCTCAGTCTCCAAAATATTTTAATTTTTTTTAGAGCTCAACATCTTTCTAGGAAGCTACAAAATGAAGAAATTTATTTAGCCATTATCTCACAAATTCTCCATTGTTCTTGACATGTAAATTTGCAATGATTTTAAAATAATACATTAATACACATAATACATCAACACATATATCAATACATATATTGAGAACCAAATGGCTTCTAGTGATTAGAATTTCTTCAAGCCTGGAAATGAATAGATATAGCAGCTGAAAACCACAAGCCTTATAAAACCTTAGAATGACTAATGTTAAGGACTTAGGTGTGATATATTTTTCCTAAGAGAAAAAATTTCAGTTTCTAGAGAGCATTCACTTCGGACATCTCAACTCCTGATTTGAGAGGCTGTATACTGTGCACTTCTGTACCACACTTAGGACAAGTAAAGTACATATCAAATAAGAAGCTGCTCTTAGCACAGTAGTAACAGAAGATGTGATCGCATCCTATGGTGTGAGGCATGGTGGGCCACTCTCCACACAGAGAACATTCTTTGCCCCTGGTGGCTAACACACTGTCACTATTAGGAGATCCCGTCAGAGGAATACACCATGATGACAGTTTGGCTTTTAACTTCTGGATATTGATGAGGGGTAAGAGAAATATAAGAAATTCAGCAAACCCATGCCAGAGAAGTTCCCTGTTCATGTACTCAAAGCCAACTTCACGGATATTTTGGGGTTTGCAAAATACAGAGTGAACACCTAGCACACGCTCTGTCAAAGTTGCAAACTTTCCCCTTTGAAGGAAAATCAAGAAATTAATCAGCTCACCTAATTTTAAAAGTCCAACCACATAATTCATGCCCTGTTTGACTCTCCCAAAGGATGCAAAATGATAGTTTCGAAACAAATCATAGCATCGTTCTTCTAACCACCTCCCACCAACTGTACAGACAGCATACCACAGTTTCTGATTTTTACTTGGTGGCTGATATTTTGAGTTCAGAGAAAAATCATTTTTGTACTGAATATTCAAGACTGACTGTCCCACAGTGGCATTTTTAGAGTAGATGGTGAATCTCCACAAGAAAAGCCACAAGAATGCTTTCAATTCTGGTTCAAAGCGAGCTAACAGCCCTGGCTTAAATCCATGAAAGCACTGAGTAAACTGGGACCAAACTAGCTGCTCCAGGGCTTTATTTAGTTCAAGAGCATCCAACTGACTTATTCTGAGCACTCTGTTTGTACTCTTTGTAATATCTTCTTTGGGAGCCATGTCTTCTCCAAAGGTCTGTGGGAGAAAATACAATTAGGGAACTTAGTCAAATGGCTGCAATCTTGGACTACGTCCTCAACATGCACTTGGAAAATTGTGGCTCACAACTGATATGAGTATACACAGAGGATGGATCTTTCAGTTGGACAAAAGGAGTAGAGTGAACAATCACTTCTTACTGGAACTTATCTCTCCTTGCTCTCTCCCTACTTTTCTGCTTTCTCATCCCTCACCTGTCTTTTTGCTTTTTCGCATTTGCCCCACCTCCACCTTGGTTCTTCTCATCAAGGGAATATCAGTATCTAGCACTTCTATTAACTCCAAAGGCATAGTTTTCAATCAGTAACTCCATCTTTCTCAAATTTATTTTATATTTACAAAGATATTTAGGAGGAATATGAACAAATAATCCCTATATGTTACTGTCATACTGTTGCAGAAAATAAGTACTAGTAAATATTAGCTTGAAGCAACAAGAGTTCAGAAATAAAGAAATCAAAACAAACACATACTATAGTATTTTTTAAAGAATAATATAAAGATATAGTCTATGGTAATTTTATGAATCTACCAAGGAAATACATAGGTGCTAAAACAGAAAAACATCTAAATGGAATAGAAGCTATTGAACAGCTCATTATGTATGCTAGATTGACTCAAAACACGGAGTCATTGCTGGAGTTGAGTATCTAGACTAGATTAGAATTTAAAATTTTATCAATAACTCAACAAACCCTAACCACTATCCCCAAATGGTATTCAGTTCTAAAATGGGCTATTTGTATGGTTTTACTTACATGTGGAACCCAAAGAGAACTCATAAAAGCCAAAAATAAACCTGGTTTCTAGAGGCTGTGACAAACAGGGAAAGACTGATGAAAGTCTACAGACTTTCAGTTACAAGATGAGTAGTTCTGAGGACATAATTTACAGCATGGAGGGTATAGTTAATAATTCAGTATTCATCAGAATTTTTATATTCAATATCCTCACTCCCAAATTCCATTCACTTATACCTGTACACAAAAATTAATAATGTTTGATGACAGATGTGTTAAATGTGCTGGTCATTTTATAATGTATGTGTGTATATTAAATCATTATGCAGTTATTGTCAATTATGCCTCAATAAGGGTGGGGAAAAAGAAAACTGGCTTTGAAAACATAGAATGTAATCATGTTCTTAAGGTTTTTGAAAGGTCTACCACATTGAGACAAGAATACAGAGTTACAAAGAAAGACACAGATTCTGCTTAAGTTTACGTCTACCATCTGGTCATGTATTCTTGGAAAAGTCATTTCACTTAATCCTATCTCTTGGTTTTCTTATTTGAAAAAATAAAAGGTTAGAGACAAAAGGACGTTAGTCCCTTCAATTCTACTATTTTGTGATTTTTACCATAAAGATGTTAAATGTTATATTATATGGTCAAAAGATTGACAAGTCTATGTTAAAAGTTGTATTCCTAAAATTGGGTATTTGACAACAGAAGACATTTCCAAGAGATAGTTTTAATATTGCCCATGGATCCTAGACAAGTTACTGGTAGATGATCTTATGATTAAGAAGTTCAAGAATAGAAAGGAAAAATGACCACTTGGTAACTGGATGGAAAACACAATCAGTTTTTCACCAAACTAAAGAAATGACAGGAAGGTCCCCTCAGCCACAAATGCCAAGTTCCTTCTGGGGAGAACTTACCTTTTCCTCCTTTCTTCCACACAAGACCTGATTGCCAGAAGCTATGGCAGTGAAGATTGCTGCTCTGAGTTCTTCTGGGAAATCCTTGCCTCATACTTGCTAGGAGCTACAATAAAGGAAAGAAGGGGTTAGAATGACAGACACAGTTCCCTGTTCTCATTTGATTAGTCTGATTGCCAGGGACTATTGATTGTTTTGTCAAAAACATTTTTTCCCATCCATTTGTTACCCTCTGTCTTCCATATACCGTAAGTCATAGCTGTTCTCATTTCTTCAGTGGATGACACAAAATTGGTCTATTTCTTGTCCTTCAGAAAATTGCTCACACTGTAGTTATTCTAAAACAAACCTAACTCCTAGCTTGCCTTCCTTCCTAAAGAAGAAATACAGTCATAGTCCTCCTTTTGTTCACTAGTGGACTTTACTGTCTGTTCCCTTTTTATCTTTGCAAGGACCATGTTCCCATTCTTTTATTGAGAAACTAAATATTGGCTCAAGCATCACTTCCTCCTGACTCTCCAAATCTAGACTAGCTAACTCTTCACTGGTCCCTCAGCATTCTATTCTTCCTCCTTCCTGGCATCTATGGTTTGTACATAAATAACTTTTGAATTATCTACTTCCTCCACTAAAGGATAAGCACTGATGTAATGGCTATGCATTGATATACTGGCTATTTGGATAATTTCATGGTTGAATCATACCATCACAGTGCCTAGTACACAAATGACATTCCACAAAATACTAGATAAACAGATAATCTATCAATAAAAAGAAAGCCTGATGTAGAAAATATAAATTCCACCCATTAACCTTTAAAATAATTTCCAATTACCATACAAGAGTACTGGTAATTAGTTTACCATGCCTGTGGTACAATACAAGACTATGACACGTCTCAATCCCTGTGCAGTTTACATTCTATTGAAGTAGAAGGAAAGTTAGGTTACATAAACAGGCAAACACAGTGAGATGCGATAAGCAATAAACAAAGGGAAATTCAGGGCACTATGCTTCTGAAATACTTCAGAAGAGCCAGGTACTAGACATCAGCATCCCCTGGGAAGGATTTTCAGTATCCTTATGGTAAAGGAAAATAAAACTATTCCAAATAGAAGGAAAGGTGGTGGTGAGGGGAGCGAGGCCCGAGAATGAGTAGAAAAGGCTAGAGAGGAAAGCACAAGATAGTACCTAAAGGTTCTAATAGCTGAGCTAAGGAGGATTTATTTCATAAAGAAGGTAATAGAGAACCACTGAACAGTTGTAAGCAAAGAACAAATCAGATCTGCTTTCAGAGTGTATCCTCTGGCCAGTATGAGAATGGTTTAGAGGCTGTGAAAAGAACAGGAGGCAGTGTGACCAGTGAGGAGGCCATTAAAGTGATAATGAATAAATTATGGTCTAAATTAGAAAAACATCAGTGAGAACGAGAAAGAGGCCATCACAGAAAACTATGAGGCGGTAGAAGTGACAGGAGTAACTAGAGGGTGATCCATTTCTCTGAAATAAGAAATTCAAAAAGTGACAACGTTTGAAGGAAAAGATGGTACATGCAATTTTCAAGATCAGAAGTTTGGATGAAGTGAATAAGTTCAGTAGGAGGTTATATGAATGTGGGAGAGAAAATCTGGGTGGTGATTTTTATGTGTTCAAGACATTTGCAGAAGGACTAATGCAGTTTCAATCTATGTGATCTAATTAAATGCTAAAATCAGGAAGGCAGTGATCTAAACAAGTAGATCATGTCTACTTATAAAACATTCAGCTTTCCTTCTAATGTTATAATCTTTTTTTTTTTTTTTTTTTTTGGCCAGTCCTGGGCCTTGGACTCAGGGCCTGAGCACTGTCCCTGGCTTCTTCCCGCTCAAGGCTAGCACTCTGCCACTTGAGCCACAGCGCCGCTTCTGGCCGTTTTCTGTATATGTGGTGCTGGGGAATCGAACCTAGGGCCTCGTGTATCCGAGGCAGGCACTCTTGCCACTAGGCTATATCCCCAGCCCTCTAATGTTATAATCTTGATAGCTTTTCATTAATATATATTTATACATATCCATGATAAAAATCTTTAAGCATTTAATCTGTACTGTGTAGTCCTCAGCATCACAATTCTGTATTCTCATTATTCCTCTAATCTAGTAGTTTTCAACCTTAAGAGTTCATCAGAGTCACTTACAGTGCTTGTTAGATTAGTGGGCCTCATTCCTATAATTTCAGATTTAGTAGATCTACAATGGGAGTTCATTTTTCCAACAAATTGTCTGGTGATGTTGAGAAGTCCTGGAATAGCTTAATTCAAAACAAAAATCATACTTTTTTTTTAAAACCTATCACCCAAACATCTCGAGGCTACGTGCCAGCCCTTTCTCAGAGTCATTTCAGGCCTATTCTCAACTTTGTGTCTACAGGAGCTGTAAGAAAGTTTTCACTGACTCGCTTTCTATACTGTAACATTAAAGATCACCTACTTATTCTACAAATGTCCTGGTCATAATAGGTGCTTGCAAGGATATAGATGTCTTGGCTAGTATTTAAAAATTCCAAGGTACAGAAAGGGAGGCAGAAACATAAACAGACAATGAAAATAATTTTACTAAGAGAAAATAATAAATATAAATAATAAAATAATAAAAGGCATGCATAGGGTTCAAAACCACCTCAATAGGGGAAGAATTCCAAATTTTACAAACATACACACACATTATTTTGCATTTTGTTATGCAGTTCAGAAATTATAATTTGATTATATCATTTTATTCAAAGTTGAAAAACTATATTTATAAACTGTGTAAATGAATCCAAATATACATTATTTGCCCATTCTTACTGAATGACTTCTTTCTTACTTCATTGTTACTGCTGTGACAAAGTAAGGATGTTGGCAAGAAAGTAGACCAAGCCTGTTTCCATCATTGAAACTGTGTAATCTATCATGTCCCAATGGAGTCTTTAATTCTTGTCTTTGTGCCTCTTTCATATGCTACAAAACAGTTGCCTTCCTTCTCAGCTAATCCAACTGTCCCAAACTATCTGAAATTTGCATTCCAATTCTATTTCAACATTCTCCATCAAATCTTCAAACTATCCCTGTTTTCATTAATTATTACCATTTTTTTAACTCTGCCTATTCCATGTGATCTGTAATCCCAGTAGTGAGAATACACATCTTCTTTCCCTATCTTGAATGTAATTCAGTGAGGGAAAAATAAATTCTCATTCTTCCTCCCCTTCTCCCTTCATTTCCCCTTTTCCTTCCTCTTCCCCTTTCCTTCCTTTCTTTCATCCCAGTACTGGTGCTTGAACCCAGGGTCTTGCCCTTTTGCTTAGCTTTTTCCTTTAGGGCTGGCATTCTACCAACTGAGCCACACCCTCCACTACTACATTTTGCTTGTTATGTGGAAGTCTTCTGATTTGTCTTCTGGGACTGGCTTCTAACCTTGAGCCTCAGATCTTAGCCTCCCGAATAGCTAGGATTATAGGCATGAGCCAGTAATCTAATGTCTAGTGTTACCTTCTCAAAGCACCTGTCACATTTGAAGTGACGTTGATAATTTGAATCAGTTTTCCTCAAGTAATATTCTACAATCAGTTTTGTGTGGAAATGTGGTTTAATGAATTCTTCTACCCTAAGAGTAACTACAATTCTGCATTTTCCCCAGATTACATATTCTGTGGTTAGTAGGATGAAACTGTTTTATTGTCAGACTACTCTTTGAAAGCTCTGATCACACTAGACATAAACATTAAATCAAGCACACCAGTCACCAGTGTAATTTCAATACACCCACATCCACAATGCTAAGATTAAATGGATAGCTTTTATAGTTATGTATTAGAAATGTTTGTTTTTCCTCATATAGCTAGTTGTGTCAAGTTATGTATCTTCAAATACTACAATTACAACACTTTCAGATTATAGCTAAAAAATACCTTATTAATCTTAAAGCTCAAACATGGACCAGTATACTGCGGGGTGTATAGTAGCTGCTCAATAAATGTAGAATTTCCATGAAATATAATGAGTGGTTTGATGTCATCAATATGATAACTGAATAATTATGTGTGCTTATCTGATGAAGTGTATGGTTGGGAAAGGTATCTCTCCTTCAGGTCCTTTACTGATATTTTGTGAGAAACCAATAAAGGGCATGGTTACTCAAAGGTATCATCTATTTCAAAACCCTTGTTTCTGGAGGAATTATACTCGAGAACATTTAGTAAAGACAGGAATTTGTAATGACTGCCAGAAAAAGACACTTAACAAAGTCTCTAACAGATCCAAATTTTAACAATACTTATAAAAAATTCTTTCTTATCCCTTCTGTTATAGTTTAACATTTTTTTCTTTCTTTTTTTCTCCCCAGGCTTGGCCTCAGTATAGATTAGGAACAGCTGGGCTTGATCTCTTCCCAATGTAAGACTCTTTAATAGACCAAAAGACTTATTATTAAACTGCTCTTCAGCCTTTGCTCTTCCAGATGAATAATTTCTTTCTCTGTTTTTCTTTTGTGCTTTAGGTTTTATTTTCCAAGTTTTAGTCATTTTTGTGACTTCTTTTAAACACAAAACAAACATACACCACAGTTTATTATAAAGAGTGGAATACCTCTCCTATATTCTACATTCCTATATTCTCCATTAGGCAACTATAATAAAGAAGAAAAAAGCAGATTAACAATAAAACAAGCTTGGGTTTAAATTCTAGTTGTGTTACTTAACTGCTACATGATCTTAAAATGAATTCATTAGCCTCAGAGTCTTCTCTAAAGTATTACAAATAATAGCTACCTCACAAGGGTGCTGAGATCAAACTAGATAATATTATTAAAGTGGTTTGGAAACTGTAAAGAATACTTATTAGTACACTGTTACTACTTTGGCTAGGAATAGACATAAAAACAAAGACTGAGTTTATTTTGGCAAATCTCATTTGAAAAGACTGTAATCTTCATTATTACTCATACTAATGCCTTAATCAACCTATATCAAAAGGACTTTTTCCAGGAAATAACTGACTACACTACTAAAATATAATTGTGGCAGTTAAACAGTGAATATGATGACAGTATTATGTGTACCTGTGGGGTGGTCAGGAGGGAGGGGGAGGCAGAGTCATGTATGGTTCAATAGGGCTCATCTCTTTCTTAATTTGAATCCTGAGGACAAAAGCAATGATACAATGAAACTCCCAGAGTATGGGATGCATTCCAACATGATATGCTCGTTTGACAATTTAATCCCATCCACATAGTTGTACCTGTTAACCTTTAAGAGATAAAAACAAAACAAAACTCAGGAATGCAGAGTGATAACAGGTGACTCTAGAGTGCTTTGTTCCACTAGACACACTTGGTATAGGCAGATCAAGACAAGTATCTAATCTTGGGTTCATTATCAACACCCTACATTCATCTATATTCTACCTAAATTTACCCTTCCTTTCCCTCATCCTATTCTACTCCCCATTTTCTAGCAGTTACATATAAGCTGGTATACTGCATTTTGAGAAGGACAGGGCTCAGGAATAGAAAAACTAAGGAAATAAAAATAATTGGAAGTTTGATTAATCAGATTACTGAAACCTCTTTCTTTACAATATAATAAAATTTGTCTACAATAGATGTGAAACATAGGAAAATGCCATAAATGTCTTGAAATCACACAAAACCATTTTTGGCCTTAATTCAAACAGTTTACACTGAAGTGAATCCAAATTCAATTTTAATCAATATTTATTGAGTATCTAGTATCAGACTTCCTCCTAAAAACTAAGAGATGACATCTAAATATTTAACTCTTAATAACTTCTTTTTATTCAGTCTGTAGTCAGGACCAGCCGAGGATCTCTGATGGATCTCAAAATGTGGAAACACTATAAAGAAAGGGTCACAAAACTTCCCAGACAGAAAACATAAAAGTGGTATTTAGGGCAAGAGAACAGGTTGTACAAAAGCCCTGTCACATGTGTGCTCCTCCTGCCACATGTCTAGCCAGGGCATCTGGGGATGGGTTTCAGCTTGAGGCGCATACATTATTGGTTAGCCTTGTCAATGGGGTTGCATTTGTCTCCTGGAAGCAAAGAGACAAGTCATCTGCTATGAAGAAAGCAGAGCAGGCTGGCAAAAAAGACTGACTTAAGGGTCAACAGGACACACTGTAGAAAGCCCCCATGTTAAGGAAATTGCATTGACTCTGAAGGCAAAAATAATCATCAACAAGGAAAGACATAACCTGTTTAATTTTATGAAGTTATGTGACGAAGACTAACTCAAAGGAAAATTGATGTTTCAGCAGACCAGTTATAGGACTCTGACAACTCAAGAGTATATCCAAGATGCTAACGACTTACTGAGAAAAAAGAGTCAAAGTAATGACTTCATTAAGAACTATGGAACTCATAAAGGAGATTATAAGTTTCCTTATAGTTTGGATCCAAAAAGAAAAATCACTTATATTTTTTATAGGCCAGTGCTATCCTGGTTTCTGTTACACTGCCTGCCAGCACCAATGCTCCACCAACCATTGGTCAGTCTATTTCTACTTTACTTGCAAGAATTAGAGCAAACTTTTACAACGTCCATATTATTGGTTCAATTTAGGTTAGCAGCCAGTTTTATAAATGTAGGCCTGAACTTGAACATTTAAAAGTGTAAGCTACCATTTTATATTTTTAATGTTGGCACTGTTCTGAATAAAAACAAATGCCATTAATTTACATGCTTTTTTGTTTTTAGGATGTAAAAAATAGACAATGCTTTCTTCTATTCTACTTTTAATACCCCAATCCTGTTACTATTCTTTCCCGTTTTCCAATCCATACTAATGTTTAGATTCTATCAGGCTAACCCAGGGGAAAACATTCATTAGGTAAGCGAAAGATATATAAAAGTAATTAAAATTTTAATTTGCAATATAAATAATGTGAAAGAAGTTTACCAGTTAGGGATGTGAAAAGGACACTTAAACAAAATTAAGACCAGAATAAAAAAGTATCTGCTAGGGTTAGTGTGATTAACTTGTCACATAAATATGTTTAAGACAAAATGATCCAGCACTAAAAACTATTAAAAGAGGTCTCCTGCTGACACTTTATCACTAGATATGTCACACTGCTTTTCTTTCAGGGTAAAAAAACCAAAAAACAGAAACAGAAAATATGTATATAAAGACCAGCTACCAACACACTTACTCTTAAATAATTCATGATTTCTTTTTGTTTTTTATTTCCCCAAATAAAACCTTTTTCAACTATATCACATTTAAAAGCCAAAATAAATGACTTTCTCACTGAAGGAGGAAATTCCCGGATGTATTTTAGAGCTGTTATTGAATATAGTACAAATTATGAATGGATATATTTTACTTAAAAACATGTTATTGACAGAAATCTATCAATAATAATGTGAGTATTGTCAAGGGCCTGTCAATATTAACGTAATTATGATTAAGGGGATAACATGGATTTTAGCTATAATACCAAGTAACATCTCCTCTGTTGCTGCTATCAATATACACATTATTATTGACCTGTTCTGAGACTCTCAGTACTAGATGTATTACCATTAAACGTATTTGTCAATGCATACTGCCTACAGAAATTCTACATTTAAATTTACAATCTTGTAAACTTTGTCAGCAGAAACATGTGATTTCCAATTAATCTCTAAGATATTATATTCACCCTCACACCCTTGTCAGACTGCTCTTTTGCAAGTCCAAAGTAATCAGTTGATTTTTTTCCTATGACAACATCACAGCCACCTTATCTTAGTGGAAAATTCATTTTATTCCAAAACTTTTTGACTAATTATAAGGTTATGAAATTAGCCTCAATGACTGGTGATCTTCAGTTCTGAACCTAGACACTCTAGTACTGTATTTCCTTTGTGTGGCTATATAGATTTACTGTCCATTGTATTGAAATCAATACTAATAAATGGGACATGCATCGAAGAGGGATTTAACAGGACACCAATTCCCAGAACATACTTCAAATACCAGTAAAAGAAAAAAGCTATGGCTGAGACCCATCAGAATGCTGTGACCTCTGGTACTGTAAGCAGGCCTAGAACAGCAACTCTAAGTTCAAATCTCACTTGTCACAGACTTGCTAAGTGATTTGAGACTGTTCTGTTCCTGCTTTCCATCATCTATAAACTGCCTCAACAGTTCACAGATCACTGATGTTATTATACATCCCACTCAGATACATTTGGATATCTAATATTTTTAAATTGAGGACATTTGAGCTCTAAACGTTTCTTAAGTTCAATGCAATTCTTAAGAAACTCTCAGTAAAACTTTTCTCTTTGCTGGATAGTATGTATCAGAGTTAAACTTAAAAAATACACATACTTCTTACAAAGATGAGTAATGACAAATAGAAAGGAGAGGGAAAAACAGTTCACTCATTTCAAGAAAGAAATTCATGGGCTGGGGATATGGCCTAGTGGCAAGAGTGCTTGCCTTGTGTACATGAGGCCCTGGGTTCGATTCCCCAGCACCACATATACAGAAAATGGCCAGAAGTGGTGCTGTGGCTCAAGTGGCAGGCAGAGTGCTAGCCTTGAGCAAAAAGAAGCCAGGGACAGTGCTCAGGCCCTGAGTCCAAGCCCCAGGACTGGCAAATAAAAAAAAAAAAAAAGGAAATTCATAATAAGACTTACACAATAAGCTGAGGGCTTTATCTTGGCTACAGTACTATTTCTTTGGGTATCTGAAGCTAATACAAAATACTTTTAACTTAAAACAGAATTTCTAATTCTTTGGTCTACCTCATACCTGAGCTTTTAAAGAAAGAACAAGGTCTCATACTCTTTTAGCAAGCTTGTATTTGAGTCTTTAAAAGAGAAATTTTGGGCCTAGAAATTGTGGCACATATCTGTAAACAGAGGATAGTAGTTTGAGGTCAACCCTGGCAAGTTAGTGAGATTTTATCTCAAAAACAAGCTGGACATGGTAGCAGATATCTGTAGTACTAGTTGGTTGAGAGGCAGAAAGAATACTGTGCTCAGAGGCTGGTCTAGGAAGAAGTTTAAGACCCTATCTGAAAAACGAAAAAGCAGAAACAACTAGGGGAAGGCATAATGGTAGAGTCCCAACATTCAATCAGAACAAAAACAAGTATGAAAACATTGCAGAAAAGTGAACAGATATTTAATTCTGGACAAGTAACTTTACTACACTATGTATTTCATCCACTGGCCAGAAGGGGCGCTGTGGCTCAAGTGGCAGAGTGCTAACCTTGAGCGAAAAAGAAGCCAGGGACAGTGCTCAGGCCCTGAGTTCACGGCCCAGGACTGGCCAAAAAAAAAAAAAAGAAAGATTATAACATTAGAAAGAAAGCTGAATGTTTTATAAGTAGACATGATCTACTTGTTTAGATCACTGCCTTCCTGATTTTAGCATTTAATTAGATCACATAGATTGAAACTGCATTAGTCCTTTTGCAAATGTCTTGAACACATAAAAAAAAAGAAAGTCTTCACAGAAAGTAATAGCAACACTAAGGAAAATGATCCCAACAAAGTTGTTAGTTTAAAATAAATAGTAAACATCTATCACTTACTAGTAACTTAAAAGCCATGACTATAGTTAACAACCAATGCAGAAATTAAAGAGTAAAAGATTTCATCCTTATTAAGCTCTTTTATTATGTCTATTCTAAAATAAGAAGCAAAGGGAGATGAATGATATATAAAAATCACATGGTTACAGGGAAGCCATTGCCAAGATGATGGAAATAAAAGGTAAACAAGTACTTTAAAGTGGTACCAAAAGGAACATGGATAGAGTTAAGAGACATGAACTACTGGAAAAAAAATCCTCCTCTAAGAATGAATAAGCAAGAGCCTCATGAAACAAGTAGATCAAATAAATAATATACATATTGGAAGGTTCTTTAGAACCAAATACTTGAGTAGCATTCCAAATGACTTGAAAATTATTGGAACATACATTTACTTGTACCTTATAGGCAAAACAGAATGCATAAATAATCCCCAAATGAACCAAGTTGGATTGGAATAAAAACTATCACAAGATAAATATTACTGTTCAGGTAATACATATTTCCTTTTCATTCTTTTTATTTAATCTGACAGCAAAATAAGTATTACCATCACTATTTACTTGTTTATTGTCTTGCATTTGTTATTTTATTTTTCATGGCTCCAGGGCTTGAATTCAGAGCTTTACACTCAGTGTATTTGCTTAGCTGATGTACTAGTTGAGCCATACCTCCAGCCTTGCTTTTTTTTTTTTTTTTTGGTAATTATTTTGGAGATCGAGTCCGGTGGGCTTTTCTGTCAGTTTTTTTTTCCAACTATGATCCTCTGAATCTCAGCCTTCTGGGTAGCTAGGGTTGTTGGTGTGAGCCACCTGTACTTGGCGTCTAAGAAGACAAAAGTTAAAGCTTGAGGAGATTAACTCTCTATAAAGTTAAGCTACCAATTCATATATTTTGGATGAAGACTAGAAAAACTGAGGACCACAAAAGGAAGTTAGTAGAATAGATACTTGGTAAGCATGGACAAAATTTAGTTCCATAGAATGCAAAACAAATACCCCGCAGGATTATTCTATAGAAAAGAGAGGCAGCCAAGCTCTTGGAACTACAGATGGGAAAAGAAATGAAAAGGAATGTAATCAGGTCCACACTTCTCATCTATATTCCCTGTCCCTTTATAATGTGGTTAAAGGATAAACAAAGGGCTTAGTGTCAAACATGAACAAAAGGAATAGGTGGGAGAAATAATGATGAATTTCTCGAACTATAAAATGCATATACTATTTACAAAATAGATGTGATGCCAACTTATACACTAGAAGGGTAGGTTTAGTCATGATCAAAACAATTACTCTTAGATCTGAGCTTGTTTCTTTTCACTTTTGTTCTCTTTTCTTTTTTTGTGCTCCTTGGGTTTGAACTCGGAGTCATGGACTAGCTAGACAAGTATTTGAGCTATGCCCCAACACTTTGTGCTTTAGTTACTTTTGAGATATAGTATCTTTGACCAAGCCTGGCCTTGGACCTTGATTCTTGTAGTTCAGAACACAGGCATGAGCTACCACACAAAGCCTGTTGGTGGAGAAAAGATATTTTTCTCCAAGCTTACCTTAAATTGTCATCTCCTCAGTCTCTTTCTCCCAAGGAACTGGGATTACAGGTGTGCACCACCATGCACAATTCTAACAGTATCCTCTTTTTAGTAGTTTCAGAAACAGAAAATGAACTTAAAAAGCATGAAATACCAACCAGCCAGGCCATCCTAAGGAAGGTACAACCTGCTTTCCAATCGTAAGTCACAAGGGAATCTGCCTGGTTTGGGGGTCATTATAATGACTCATTATAATCACTTGACTGAAGTAAACTTGAGCCAAGTACCAGGGCCTTAAGACTTCTAGCTTTAACCTTTAAATCATTCACATTTTGTAATAAAATTGGTGAAACATTCAAACTTATCTTTTACTATTATTATCATCATCACTATTATGTTTATGTCAATTCCAGGGCTTAAACTCCAGGCCTGGAGTCTATCCCTTAGCTTTTTCACTCAAGACTAGCCCTCTAGTACTTCCAGATTTTGGGTGGTTAACTAGAGAGAAGAATATTTGGGATGTGTCTGCCCAGGCTTGCTTTAAATCATAATCTTCAGATCTCAGCTTCCTAAATAGTTTCGGATTTCAGGCATGAACCACCTGCTCAGACTTATCATTAAAATGACAGTTGTTGAAACATAGCTTATGTCTATAGTGCTTGGAACATAAAGACCTAAAACTTCAGTAGCAAACCATGCAAGTGAGAAGCAGCCCAGTATGACCTCTGTGTGGGAAGATGCACCTGTCCCAGGACGCTTAGACTGAGGCCATCACTGTCAGAGCAACCAGAAGTCATGCACAGAGACTTGAGTGAGTGAATGTGTTGGAGAAAACCTCTAACAGATTCTGTCTTCCTTACCAGCCAAGGAACTTTAACCCTGGAGAGCCCTTCAAAAGTAAAGACTATGTGACAGATTCGGCATTCAAGTCAACTTTCCAGGTGTTCACTGATCCAAGGGAGAAACCTTACTTTGCAATCACTGTTGACAAGGCTTTAGGTATCATTCATCATTTCTTCCCCATAAGCAGATTCATACTGGGGAGAAACCCTACACATCAGTGGTATGGGGCTGCCTTTAGACAGAGTAGCAACTTTAGACAGCATGAGAGAACTCACATGGGAGAGAATCGCTACAAATGTGGAGACCGTGGAAAAGTCTTCGGCTGGAACACTAACCTACACAGCCACTGAAAGACCCATGCTCAGTTTTTGTGTTTTAGTAAGAAGAAAACATAACATGGATGGAATTTTATTTCACCCATTGGCAGGCAACTTAATGGAGTGAAAAGTAATATAGAAAAGAAGCATTCTGACTGTGTATATGGGAATATACTGGAAAAAATCAACAGCCAGTGCTGGGAAGGAAAAGATGATGCTAGACATACATCCTTGTACCTGAATCCATTACCATTGATAGAAACCATGGGGTTGGGTTTAAGGGCCACTGTCTTGTTCATCAATGGCAAGCAGTTTCTGTATTTTCTGAAAGAATGGAAAAGGGACATAAATGTTTAGAAACTGTGATGAATTAGTTCTCAGAAAAAGATAAAGGAAACAGATACCTCACTTCTTGGTGTCTAGCCAAGACCATCAAGGGAGGCAACAGTTCTGAAAGGAATTTTGGTCCAAAAACAGAAACTGTACATATGACACACATATCTCCTTTTGCAGTAGAACCTAAACATAGGCTGGGGTGTCAAAGGGATAGAAACTTTAAAAATTGTGCTGTGAGGAAATGTGGGGCTAGGACTCAGCTCTTTACCAGAGGCATGATAACAGAATGGTATACAATAACTTTCAGGTTCAGTTACTGAAGGTATAAAATGGAAAATACCTACCCTCCCTCTACTAAAGATTATGATGAACAGCAATTTAAGCAAAATTTTTCTTGATAAAATAAAATATGAGAAAGGCAGAAACATATGAAGTTAGGTCTCTGCTTGTAAACAGAATATGAAATATGAATCTATAAAAGAAATGAAATTGAATATGTACACTTGTATCACTTAGATATAAACCAGTTGTGAATACACACATGATTCTAGAGAACTACCAAAATCAAATGTACACTAAGTATCATTGACTTTCATGTTAGAAGGAAGGGCAGATCCTCTAGTCTAAGATCCAGATTAAATTTTCTTAACAGGAACACTGCTATAAAAGTAGGACGCATAAATAGCTGTTCTTGTTAAAACACAGTTGATAGTCTGTTTGCTTTGTCTCTCCCTGCATGGCTCCAGGAAATTTCTACAAAAAGTTCTTTTATGGAACGATTTTAAAACCACAGATTAAGTGCTACTTCTAATTCCTAAAAAACGAGAATTAGGCCAAAAGGTAAAGTTGGCCCAAGGCAAACTAGAATCAAGACCAGAATCCAATTCTTTAAATTTTAGTATTCTTTTCTACTAGGTCTCGATATTTTGGACTTTTCTTTTTTTTTTAAGCAAAAAACAAAACTGAAATTCCCATTTTGATGTGGTTATCCCACTTTCTTTTCCTATCTTCCAGTTCAAGGCCATTGTACTCTAATCTTCCTGGATACCAGTAACTGAAGAAACAGTGGAGATAAAAGAAGAGCACAAAAAGCAAAGAAAAAAGAAAGGTTTACTGTTTCAAGTTCTCACTGTTTTGGTTTAACTATAGGTACCACATGGTTGGAAGGTGTTTTGATTACTAACTGGAGGGGGGAATCTATAGCTCTGAAAGTGTTTATGAAGGTCAAAGATAAAAATCTGACCAAAGGTGCCAAAGAAGAATGCCAGAACATGTTAGATTTGAACTTTAAACTGTGTCTAATTTTGTTCAAAGTCTTTCCTACCACCACAATTTCAGTTTATGGAAAATCAGCATGCAAATCAATATGTAAACACACACACACACACACACACACACACACACACACACACACACACACACACTTTTAAGGATCCAGAAGCAAAATACCAGTAATTCTCACATGACTGGTTCGCTATCATTGTGAAATACAATCTAGACTTTTCCTTTAGCATTTTTGTCAAGACAAAAAAAATTTTCAACTTCTCTTTCCTCATAAGAAATCTCAATCTGCTTTTAAGCATACTTAAAAAAAATTAGGGGGATGGGGGAAATACGATCCTTCACAACACATGAGCCCTCAAAAAAAGCTTGGATGCTGATTCCTTAAAGAAAAAGAAAAAAAGTAGCATGCATTAGTTCTACTAGGTTGTGACATTTTCACCCTTGCAAACAATGTATTTCAAGCCGCCCATCCCCGCCCCCCCAACCTGGGCCCTGACAGGTCCTGCAAACTCGCTAAAGCCGCTCTCAGAGTAAAGCTCACCGGGAAAGATTCTCAAGCTTGTCTATTAAATATATATATATAATGTATTTACCAGTGGAAGACTGGTAATACGCAGGAAGACTAACTTCTACCAGTGTTTCTGTGTTGTTTTTTTCCCCCCCTTCTACTTTTTTTAATGGAGCGATCGTCAGGGGCTGGGGATCGGGAGTTTGAGATTTACTATTGCCTTCCCTCAAATCCCAGAGTCCTGCTCTGATTCTTCCAGGAAGCCGGTCCACAGTGCTGCTCAGCGGGCGGAGAGCGACCCGGCGACGACGTGGCCTGCCCGGGCCCGCGGCCAGGCCTCGGCCGCACGCCGCTACTCCGCGCGCGCTCACTGACCTGAGGGGCCGCGCGACCAACTTTTCCTCAAACATCTTCGGGCAAACTGGGTTTTCCCTACTAGAAAATGAGTTCTCGAAGCTTCCGGAACTCGCGGGCTTCCGGTGTGACAGAATGCCCGGAAGTGTCTTTAAAAAAAAAAAGGGAAATCACCCCGGTGTGCTGCAGTGCGCGGCGCAGGCCCGCGAGGGCCCATCTAGGAAGGACTCCGACAGTCGAGCAGCCGAGTGGCCAAGCCGCGCCCCGGAACCCAAGAGCCGAAGAGCCGAAGAGGACACTCCGCGAGCGCTGATTGGTCAGACCAACTGTCTCCTGATTGGCGGGAGCGCGAACTGGTCAGCCCCGGTCGGGGGCTGGGTGTGTAGGGGCTTCCGTGTCGGCGGGGCCGCACGGACTCCCTGTCTCTCGGAGGGGAGGCAGGTTGCTCTGGGTCTGCAGACGCCGCCGCGGACCGCCGGGTTAGCGCCGCCGGGTGGTGACCGGACGCTTCAGCACCTCCGCGTCTCCTCCTCGTTCGTCTGGGGAGGCGGCCTTGCTGAGGGGTTGCCTCTTGGGGAAGGGAGCCCGGGATTTGGTGCGCTGAGACGCGTGCCCTGGGCGCGTGGCGTGCGGGCCTCTGCGGGCTGGGCAGCGCGGGCGGCAGAGGGCTGGTTACGGGACGGGTCAGCCCGCCCTGGCAGGTCTGGCCTCCCAGGTGTTAGGTCCTCACCTAACACCAGGGACCGGGTAAATCCACTGTCCTGTGCCCTGGGCTGCTGACTTCTCCCCTGGAGGCATCCCGGGTGTGGACCCCAGAGTACCAGGTACACGGAAAGTGGAGAGGGGTGGGGAAGCAACTCCTCAGGTATTGACAGGGCTGGGATCTCCACTGCCTTCTGTATCATGAATAACACATCCCTGGTGGATTGGTTATAAGGTTTGGTTGAAATCAGGTAAAGATATTTACACCAAGTAGGGTTTTTTTGTTTGTTTCTTTTCTTTCTTGTTTTGACCCCTGACACTCCCCTCCCCCCAAAGCAGTCAAACCTTTTAGCAACTCTGTTGTGGAAAGCTGTTCTCATCCTGTAGAAGCAATGTTACAGGAATATATTTCCCCAGCCTTTTGCTTACGTTGTTTCAGAGATGCTCTGTGCACCAAAGTTACTCAAATTATGCAGCATTATGGATGAAAGAAAGACTGTTATTTCATTCATGTTTACACTCACTAAACAGTTTCAGAACACTTACACCTGCAATGTTGTCATCTTTGCGTGGAACAGATCTTGGAGAAGAAATAGAGCAGAAGAAGGGGAGGAAGATTCTTCTAGAATTAGCCAAGCAAAGCTCTTTCCACCAAGTGAACCAACAGTACCAGGAGCTACAATTTGGTAGGGTATATACTCACAGGAAAGGAGATTTTTCAAGGCAAGCACTCTTGCCACTAGGCCATATTCCCAGCCCTAGAAAGGGAGATTTTTCTACAGATGGTCTGTTGGATATGGTGGCCACTAGCCCTATGAGATGTAGTTAGTCTAAGGTCCACTATAATGAAAAGGAGTAGACATTAGATTATGAATCGAAATGAAAATGATTTTAGACAATTCAAAATTACATATGTGATTCCCATTATATTTATATTGGATACTGCTATTCTGGACAGTAAGAAAATGCCTTCAGAAGAGCAAGTTCTTTTTTTTTTTTTTGGCCAGTCCTGGGCCTGAGCACTGTCCCTGGCTTCTTTTTGCTGAAGGCTAGCACTCTGCCACTTGAGTCACAGCGCCACTTCTGGCCGCTTTCTGTATATGTGGTGCTGGGGAATCGAACCCAGGTCCTCATGTATATGAAGCAGGCACTCTTGCCACTAGGCCATATCCCCAGCCCAAGAGCAAGTTCTTCACTTAGCAGTTGTGAAGGAATGTAGTCATGTTGCACTTCCCAGTTTACTCACAACTGTGCTCTACAGTAGACCCTTGGTATCAGTAGAGGTATGATTGATTCTAAGAAAATTTCTTTGGAGGAAAATCCAAGAATACTCAGTGCATGGAGTTCAGTGCTGTATTGTGGATACTTGATTCATTTTTCCCATAATGCTTCCCAACTCCTGCTAAAGGTTTAATGCTTTTCATTTACTTTATCCTTAAGTACATTAGCTTTTATCTTGCTTTGGGGGTGACATTTGGTTTTAAGAGGCTTATTTTCACAAAAATTAAGGGCAAAGACACTGGGTCATACAACCATTTAACACTACTAGTGATAATGCACAACAGAGTTTCCATTGAACTTTGCAAAATTTAAATTTTTTGTTTTTGAAATTTAACCTCCTTCCCTCCCTCTCTCCCTCTCTCCCTCTCTCCCTCTCTCCCTCTCTCCCTCTCTCCCTCTCTCCCTCCCTTCCTTTCTTCCTTATTTTCTTCCTCCCTTCCTTCCTTTGTTGTTTTTGTTTTTACCTTTTCACTAAGCTCGGCCAAAACCACAAAGCAGGCTTACTTTAGGTATAGCACATAAGTTTTATACGTAGAGGACAAAGGTAAAAAAAAAAAAAGACATGAAGGACATTTTCAGAAAGCACCTCCTGTTCATGAAGTTTTAAGTTGTCACCTGAACATGCCAGTTTCCATTGATAAAAATAATGAAAATATCACTTTATTAGAAAATCTGGATTATGTTAAAGGGAATGTTAAAATTTAAGGTTTCTGTTGAAAATGTTTATAATAAGTTCTGAGTTTAAGCCTATGTATATTATGCCTCTAGTTTTATAAGCTGAAGTTTTAGGAAAACTGTTTCCCGTATCTTCATACTTGCTTTACAAACATTTATTTTTTATTTATTTAATAAAAGCCTTCTGGAGGCTAAAGGTACCATTAGTGAGTTTTGGGAAAATAATAACCAGAGAGAAGACAGCCATAGTCCTCAAAGTTTCTAGGTGCTAATGAGCATTAATTTAGAGATAGTAGAAAGTAAGTATAGTGATTTTTGCTTTTGAAAGTTCACCACATTATTTGTTTTAAATCTAGAATTTTCCTGTAGGTATGCTAAGAAAGAGTCTTTTTAAAATGACTGGTGGATGTAAGAAATGTGAAAAATTTATTCACTAACTGTGAGAACATAAAGAGAAAATATTCCTTTACCTTTAACTATAAAGAAAAGTTTACAATTTATAACAGCATTTTGCATCCTCTTTTAGCCTTTTAGCAACTTTTAGGTTCTAAGGAATTTAATAATACAAATGTAAAGAAGACATTGATTTATGCCCCTAACATACTTTAAAATTGCTGACTTTAAGAAGTTAAGTTTATATTAGCATATTACATTGTTCTTTAATCAATATATTTGAGTCTTTAAGAACACTTAGACATAGATTGTATTTTACTTTTGCTGCCATAACAAATTACTGTAGAGGTTGCAGTTCAAAATAACACCAATTTATTATCTCTTAATTCTGCAGATCATAATCCTCATATGGGTCTTAATAGGCTAAAGTCAAAATATCAACGGTACTATTTTCCTTTCTGGAGATTTTGGTTTGTTTGTTTTGTTTTTATTATTCAAGTCACTGGCCAGATTCAGTCCATTGCTGTCATTAGTACTGTTTATAGTTTTGTTTATTCTTGCTGGCTGTCAGTTGCGGATTGTTCTAGAGTTTACCTATCTACATTCATTGGATTAAAGCCTTCTTTATTCTCTGGTCAGTAACTATAACTTGAGACCCTCTATTAATTGTAATTTCGCCTTCCTCTTCTTTAGTCCTTATGTCCCTACAATCATACCCTTTAAAATATCCTTTCCAAGTTCATTCTCTCTATGTCAAGGTCTGTAACTTTGATCACATTTTCAAAGTCTCATTTACCATGGTAAGATAACCGTTTTACAGGTTGCACAGATTGGAACATGCTCTTTCCAATATTCTAGTGGTTCCAAAGGACAACTTTCTTAGCAAGATGCCAGGATTTTACATATATTCCAAGTGTTCTTTTCTGCCTGTTATTTACACAGCTATCAGTTCTAACTTTGCTGAACTCATTTGCTGTTACCATAATGTGATGAAAGCCTGTATATTTACAGGGATGGAGCAATGTCCTGATCACAGAAACAGTTCTTTAGTACCATACTAAAACTTACCTTTAACTCTTCACTGCCATTTCTTTAATTAAAACTCCATTATCCCTGCATTTTAAATCATCTAATAATGGATTAGTGGTTATAACCCTTCAGTTTATTCTTCCCTGCCCATTAGAATGCTCTTCCTAAAATACAAAACTTCACGTTGCCTCTTTCTCCATCCCCTTCCAGTTTCTGCAAATCTGCTTCTACTACAGCATTTAAATTGTCAGGCAATTCTTTAGTTAGATATTTTTCCCTCTTCCAAATCATAAATAGAGTCATGGAGGTGGGTTTTGCTTTAATAAATTTATATTTTGTCATGCTATGCATTTTTGTTTTATTTGGTCACTTTCTGTTTCATTACTAATTTGTGAAGTGTTTCTGGAGAGGCTCTTTAAAAAAAATTCATTCATTTGTCCTTTTGTTTCCTTGGCACAGCAAACTTAATAAGTGATTGTTGAATGAATGCATTGGGAAAATAGTTTAGAATACGTAGGTGTATTTTCCTAGTCTGTTCAAGTCTAAACTTAAGGTATTATTTTTGGACTAAATAGGATTATATAATTAATTGTACACTATTTATGAGTTTAGAAGAAACTCCTCTGTGCATAACCTTTATAATAATGCATTTTTAAAAAAAGAAGCATGACTAGTGATTTAACCATGAACTCTGGGGCATAAGCATCTGAATGGAATTCTGGTCTGCCACTTAGAAGCTATGTAATCTTAGGCATGTTCTATAACTTTGTGTCTATTTCTATATGTATAATGAAAGAGCTATCTTTTAACTTTAAGGAAATGAATTAATATGTATTTATACATTTTGTTTAACTCTACAATATATATTTATACATTTTGTATAACTACCACATAGTAAATATTTTACAAATGTTTTCAAATTAAAATACAGTGGTTTGTATTCTTGTTGCTTTGAATGCTAAGTAATGCTTTTATATTATAATGATTTAAAGATCAGCATCACTGTTGGGCATAGTGACTCATGATTATAATCCCAGCTACTTGGGATGTTTAGGTAGCAGGATCCCAGCTGTATCTAGTCTAGTCAAAAAGCTTGAGACCCTGTCTGAGAAATAATGAAAGCAAAAAGGGCTAGAGGCATGGCTTAAGTGGTAATTTGTCTAACAAGTACAAGGTCCTGTGTTCAGACCTAGTATTGCAAACAAAGAAAAATCACTACGATTTATATAAACAACTTTTTAATCAAGGGTTTTTAAATGTTACATTATAAGATAATGTTATAAACTCTTTAAATATTTATGCAATAGTTACATTTAATCCTTTGCATGAGGTGCTGCTTTTTCCCTATGAACTGTTTTTCTTTTGCTGTTGTAACAAATTGCTACACACTTAGTTGCTTTAAATATCAGTTTATTAGATTAATCTTCTGTAAGTGAAGTTGAACTGATTTCACCAAACTAAGGTTACGCTGTCAGGAAGCAGCATTCTTTTATTAATACTCTAGTCTAGAGTCTTCTTACTTTTCTAGTTTCTATAGGCTTTCCAAGTTCATTGCCTCTTGAACTCCTTCTATCTTCAAAGCTAACAATGCTTCATCTGTCTAATTGTCCAATCTTTCTCTAAATACAGAGCAGGAAGGTTCTCTGCTCTTAAAGACTCTGGTGATAGGATTCATCTCCCTTGGATAATCCACGTCATTGTTGCCATGCCCCATTTCTTAATTATATCTTTAATATCCCTTTTGTTTTGCAACTAAGGGTTGGACAGTGGATATCCTTTGGAGAACATTGTTCTATCTATACATACTTAACTAGAAGTCAGTCACTGATGACAACTATTTAGGTGGTACCTTCTGAAAATGAAGGAAACTAAACAACAGTGTTAGTATCATTTATTCCTGTAAATGTTGGTGAGAGCCAAATATATTTTAGCAGAGAGTAATGGACCACAGGTCCAACTGCTCAATACCTTTTTCTTCAAGTACTTTGATTTCTGTAAAGAAGGGAAAATACGTTATTTGTTGACTTTCTTCTATAAGCTAGACACTTTTCAGTGAACTCCAGATGCGTGCATCCCATGTAATACCTAAGGAAACTCTAGGTGATGTTGTAGATAGGCTTTAAGCTGACTTTCAGTGATCCTCCTCCCTCCAGAGTATTCATACCATTGGAAAATCTTCCTTCTTTGAGTCATGCTTCTTTGAGTCAGACTCTTCTAATGAAAAGTAGAAACAACATGGAGATACTGAGAGGAGATGGTTTCTAAGATTAGAGACTGAGAATAACTGAAATATCTATCTCAATGACTTAAAGAAGCAAGCTGTGATAAAACAAATTGCCTTAGAATCTAACATGTCAAGACTGAGATAGCCTCTGCTGAACCACCAGAATAGGGGAATGGAGGCCATCCACACAGAATTTGTAAAAAACAGAACCTTATCAACAACAACAGTAAGAACTTGGCAGTATATCCTTCCCTAGTTGAGCTTTGACACGTCTGCTGCCATGAACCCCTTGATTATAGCCTTCTCGGAAATGAGTACCCCATATACCACATCAGACTCTCAACTCATGGGATTTGTGAGGCAGTGAACTATGTTCAAAGCCACTACTATGTTTGTGGATAATTTGTTGTACAACAATAACTAACAAATACCAATTAAATACCATTTATTTAAGGAAACAAAAACTTGGAAAAATTGGGTAACCCAGCCATTACTGGAAGTTTAACTGCAAATAATAATTGTATTGAAAATAGCAATAACAAAATTAGAGAACTAGTAGTATCATATATTATTTGTTAGAAGTTAAGAACCTCTCACATATACATGTGTATGAATATATGTATGTATAAAAGATTGTGTAATGCATGTAATCTAATATTACATATGCAATGTATACATGATGTACTATAATATTACACATAACCACTCATGTCAGTGTTGGAATTCCCCTCATTTGTAAATGAATTTCAAGCTAAGAAAATTTAAAGACAGATTTAAGATCTACAGTTAATCCATAGATTAACAACAGGCTTGAATCTCTGTTACATAATTTTATTAAATTCTTACTCTAAACCATTATAATACATTGCTCCTTAAATACTACAGGGCAAAAAAAGTGATAGTGCAGCAGGAAGAAAGAAAGCCTAGTTAACAGGCACATGAAATTATTCTTGAATAAGTTAACAAGAAAATACTGATTTTGGCAGCCTAGGAAGAATTTAGAACTGTGGCTATAAAGAAGAAAGCAGAATGGTTGGTGTGGCTCAGTGATACAACACTGCTTAGTATGCATTAGACTCAAGGATTAATCCTCCTCCCACATAAGTAGTATAAGATCCACCCCCGTGAGGGCTCCAGGCAGATGCTCCCACCCCAACACCTGTTTAAATCTTTGCCCAGTACCTGCATTACCTAGGTAACTGGCACACCTGGAGGCAGTTATCTCCCCCTATTCTGAGGTCACATCCAATGCACCTGGTCATACCTCCTGCCTTTCCATATATAATCTGGCTCAACGCGACTCCCCACTCTTTCCTTTTCTCTTTCTTTCTTTTTCTTTCTTACTCTCTTGTTCTTTTCTCTCTTTTTTCTTTCTCCCTTCCCTTCTGTCTCCCCATGCCTCCATCTTGTGTGGGCTGGCAGTTTGCTTCTTCCCCCCCGTCCCCCAATAAACTCCTTTCTGCCTGAGCCATGTGGCGGGTTTCCTTTCAGGTGAACCTTAGAGGTACAAAAAGCAAACAGCTGAGCAAAATGGGAAAACACTGAGACACATGGGAAAAAAAAAAAAAAAAAACACTGTATAAGATACCTTGAAGAAAAAAGATGATAAATTTGGAAAGGTAGTTTGGACCCTGGTTGTAAAATTTATAAATGGAACTTAAAAAAAAAAATTGAAGACCCAAATTCTTGAGCATTTTGGATACTCTATAGAACATTATCTACAAACTGTATGAAAACATAGGGATCAAATCATATGCATTATATGACAGTATGAAATTGAGTGACCTACACGGGAAAAGTATGAACATACAATGGACATTTTCTATTAAATACCTTAATATATTCGGAGATGTGTTCAGTTTATACTTAATTTCAGTAAAACAGCATGGATAATTATCAAAATGTGTGTGCTTATTTCTTCGTTAAAGCAGCATTAGTAGTGGTTACATTCAAAGCCCACTAAGCATTTCAGTAAAAATAAACCATGAAGAAATAAAGGGGAAAAATCATTATGATTGTGTTTTCAGTTACCTGGTACTGAGTCTTACAAACAGAACAATGGAAAGAAGCCAGATGAAACGGGGCTTAACATATTATACTCTCTTTTTCTCAATGTTCAAATTGACTAGATGGAAATTTAATTTTGTAAGATGTCTGTACTGTTTAAATTTGTTTATGGTGTAAGCTTTCAATTTAGACAATTTATCATTACTTGGAGAGGGAATTTTTTTCTTCTCTTGAGCCAAATTAAGCTTCCTTTCTAGGGAATAGATAAATACAGGAAAAATTTCCACAGCTCTATATGTAGCCAGAAGCAAATGGCTTTGGAGGATGGAGACCTCACTGAATAATGACAAAAGCAAAATATGTAATCCTTTTTCTCATAGTCTCCTCTTCACATATTAAAAACTTTACTGTTATTTATTTTAAAACTTCATTTAAATTTAACTTTAAGTGTTACTCTTTTGTTTCATAACATTTAGCAGCATTTGCAAATCCATGAAGAAGCTTGACTTTGATTTGTCTTTGACAGTTATATATATGACCTTTGAAAGGTCTCTTAACTGTCACAGGCCTTAGTTTTTTTAATCTCATCTGTTTGACTTGTCCTCTAAGGTCGTTTTTTTTTTTTTTTTTTTTTTCTTTTAATGGATTGGGATTCTAAAGGCCAATTTTTTTATGGCTGTAGTTTCAATCCAGTTCTGTTCTTCCACTTGTGGGCCTCTGGGCTGTCTGCATGTATTATTTGAAGTCATCTTTTCTATGTCTGCAGGTTTCTTGCAAAACATAATTACAACCATAAGAGAGGCTAAGTCCTAAATTCTTAGCCTAGCTCCAATTTGGCTTCTCTTATTTGTAGTTTTGATCTTACAATTTAAAAGAGGATACTCCCTCCACCTCAGGCAGACAAATTATTGGCCCTGGAGGAATAAACTTGAATCATTCCATTGTAAAATAGTTTCCTTTTCTGCATGTATTTATTTGTTCCGTATATCTTGCTGCCATAACAGAGGAAGTGAGGTAAAGGGAAATAAATATATGGCAATAATTTAAACTGACACCATTAACACAGAGCCCAACTCAGGAAAGACTACAATGACTCTTAGCCACAGAAAATATCTTCAAAAAGCTTTTGAAACCATAAGAAGAACTCTGCATAAGCTGTTGTGAACAGAGCTCTTCACTAATTAATTAAGATGTGTCACACTTGCCTAAATCCAATATTCTTTCCACAAAAGTGTAAGATTAGACTGGTTGATGGCTTCAAGTGGTATAGGATCTGTCTAGCCACTCTGAGGCCCTGTGTTTAAATCCCAGTAATGCAAAACAAAGAAATGAATGAAATATTTAGGTATAGATATTCCTGAATTTTCATGATTTCTAAAGAGTCTGAAAGTGTCCAGAGGTGTCAACTCTTTAGTTTCTTCGTTAATGCAGGTTAAATCTTATATTTCCAAAACTTCTAAGAGAAAACTAACCATGAATATGCAGAACTACACTTGTCATTGTTAATACCATTTCTAAACATTTAATATTGAGCTTACAGGGTTTAATCGCTTCAAAGTATTTTATAGCTGTTACTATAGAAAGACCATATAAAATATATGGCTTATTTCTTCCAAATTCCATCATTTCCAGTTTATCATTAATTTAAAATCTCTCTCTGTCTCCTTGTCATTGCCTCCCTCTCTCTGTCTGTCTCTTTCTCTTTCCTGTACTCCCCCTTTCCCTACCACCCCTCTCGAACCAAGGTTTGAATTCAGCCCTTGATCTCTTGCTAGGCTTTTTCATTCAAGGTTGACTTTCTACCACTTGAGCCATACCACAACTTCTGGCTTCCTATTGGTTAATGAAAGATAAGAGGTATATATACCCAATGGAATTCTATGCATCTCTGAGAAAGAATTTCATTGCCCCATTCATAAGGAAATGGGAAGACTTGGAAAAAAACATAAGAAGTGAAGTGAGCCATACCCAAAGAACATAGACTCTATGCTTTCCCTCATTAATATTAGTTAGTATATGTCTAGGATAGTCCTAGCAGATAATCACAATAGCTCAGTAGCTATGAACATATGATCACATAAGATGATGCTGAGTGAAATAAACTCCCAAGATATGGAATCAAGTGTTCTATCATTGTTGTTATTTTTTACCTACTATGTGAAATTATTTATTTTTTCTTTTGTTTATCTTCCTTATGTTTCAGCCCCCATTGCCACTGTGTTTGATCTTGGTACCCCAGATATTGTATATAGGTTTATCTTAATTAATGAAGGGAAGGGGAACATCAAAATGGTGACACAGGTGGGACTGTGGCTTAGCAGTTGAATGCTTGCCTAGCATGCATGAAGCCCTGGGCTTGATTCCTCAGCACCACATAAACAGAAAAAGCCAGGAATAGCACTGTGGCTCAAGAGATAGAGTGCTAGCTTTGAGCAAAAAGAAGCCAGGGATAGTGCTCAGGCCCAAATCCAAGCCTCAGGACTGGCAAAAAAAGCAAAACCCAAAACTACAAAATGGTGAGACAAAGAGTCAAAGATGAACCATTGCAACAGCAATATTTATAAGACAATATGTTGTAAACTAACTGTACAACTTGGGGGTGGGAGCGGGGAGTTGGGGAGAAGGGAAGGTGGGAGGAAAATGAGGGAGGAGGTAAAAAGTTTGACAAGAAATGTTGTCACTATCTTGACAAGAAATATACTTACTACCTTAGATATGTAACTAGCCCCTCTGTACATCACCTTGACAATAAATTTTTTTAAGTAATTAAAAAAAAAGAATACTACCCCAGTCACTTCTGCTTTGGCTAGCTTTGAACCACAATCTTCAGATCTCAGCCTCTAGAACCTTCTAAATTTGCTTAATCCAATGATAATGAAAAGAGTTTTTAACTGAATGTCTAATTATAAAGAGATAGCGAGATAATAATTAGCTAATAATTATCTAAATTATCTTGGAGCATATAAACAAAACAAAGTGTTTAACTTTACATAACTTGTACGATAAGAAAGGGGAAAAGTAATGGAAATGAAAAAATATATACGTGAGTGAAAATATTAAAATGTACAGGATAGTTTTTAAAAGAATGTACCATTTGGTTTTCTAGTAAAAAAAATGATTTGGGGAGTATTTTGTTAAAGATAGTCTTACTTTAAAACCAGAATGAAATGTTTTGTCTATCATAAGAGCTACAAAAGTCTCTGGAAAGATGAATGTTGCAGTGTTACTTTTAATTATCAAGGCTAGACACTTAACTTCCTTACTGAATTCACACACTTCCAAAGGGATTTGGAGCATGGAAAGAGTTTCATACATGTTTAGAACAATGAGAATGTATGTCTTTATAATTACATACATTACATCCTATTTCTATCTAAGTTCAGGTTGGATATTGTTTGTGGTACTGAACCTTCCAAGTTGTGTTACATCAATATAATATATGACTTGTACCCAAACATTGCTAAATTTCCAGGAGATACTAAGTCATATATTTGTCTCAGCTGTTTTCATTTGAATTACCTTTCATCTGTGGGAAGAATATATTACTAAATAAAAATATAATTTAGGAAATAAAATTTTATAAACTTTTTCCTGACTCCCATGTATTTTTAATTTAAATGCAAAGCAGCAATGATGGAATTTGGCTATTGATCTACTCATTACCCAAAACAGTTCCTGGATAGTTTCGTTATTAGCTTAGAGCAATAAGGAAATGTCCATTTTTGGAAAATCACAATAGATAAATTCCAGATTATTTATCTGAACTTTAAACCATATTAACATATGCATAAGTTGTATTTAGTTAAGGTGAATATTTGTAAGTGTCATTTGTACTTTTTAAAATATGCTAATTTATAACACAATAAATTACTATAAAGTACCACAAGTGAGTCATTTCTGATTAAAGTTAGGCTGTTTCTGTTTTGTTAAACAATGGATAATATTTGACTTAATAAATCAAAAATATGACAGACAATATTTTGGATGTTGTCCATTTATCCACGTATGTAAACAATAGCCCTATAGAGAGAGCTGTATACTTCCAGAATATTGTTTTGCAGGTGGGAAGCCTAAAGAGATTAAGTGAATCACCCCAGATCATAACGTTGACAGGGTCAGATTGTGATTGCAGGCACCTTAACGATGGCATAGCAAAAAGCCTATCCTTCCATTTTCTTCATTTTGGAGTCTTGGAAACACATTTTTAAATCGATTATTGGCGGCCTAAATCTATATTTGAATTTAATGTCTCAATAGTAAATGAATGAGGTGAGACCTCAATCAGTTTGTAGCCAGGCTGGCAACATAATTTCAGGGCTGAGTGCAAAATGAAAGTATTTTTTCATAAAGCAATATAATGGTATAATATAAGATACTAAAAGAAGTCATAACCTTTCTTTTATAATCTTAGTCATCATAACATTTTTTTGCTTGCCATTTAATGCAATTTGAAATAAAATACTTAATTGACATATTTTCCATTCATCTTTATATTGCATCATGCCTACTTTATATACTATGAGTTTTTAATTTATATAGAGAATCACCAAACTTGTATAATTTTTTTGTACCTTTCAGAGCAATAACGTTTGTTTTCCTTACCAGAATAGTGATGGCTCTACATAAAATTATAGCAACTTTTAAAAATTTGCTTCATGACACATACATATTCTCCTAGCTTTCTCCACTTTTGGCTTACTAATGACTAAGGAAAAACTGAAAGGAAAAGGTCATGTGAATTGTTTTGTTTAATCCTTTCCTTTTGAGTCACGATTTTCAGTGTAAGGATTTACTAATCCATGGAATGAGTATGAGTAAGAAAGTACTTGATGCTTCCATGGCTTTTCATGTTTCTTAGAACACTATTACCTTCTTTCTTGTGTTTGAAGCAAAGTCTGATTCAAATAGAAAGCATGGACTTTTGGGGATATTAGTACCTTGCTTACTCAGGTGTAAACATAAAACACTTACCTCATTTTTTATTTGAGCTGCTGCACTTTCATTCACTGTTTTCAACAACATCATGAACACCACGGGTAAATATGGAGGTAATGTACAGAACAGACTGACAAGAATTTTGCTCATGTGTATGTTTCAAGATCTCTTTGATGTCTCCTTACAAGTATATCAAAATAGGAAGTTATTGAGAATTACAGGATGGGTATAACAGGGTCCCTTTGAGTGCAAAGACATATGTGACTTCAGAGGTCCTGTGCCTCTGAAATAGGCCTGCTTATGACTAGGTAGACAACTTGGAAACTGGACTGAACTGAAATTATTTGTTTTATTTTTGTCTTCTTATTTCTTCTGTGGTGTTGAGGATTGACTCCTTGTCTTTTGGACTTGTAAGGAAGTCTTGTACCGTTAGGCATGTCCATTGAAATGAAATATAATCATTTTAGCTAACTGCTAATATTATCTTGCGGATATAAGGGACAGTGTGGGAGGGTTAGGCACAGTTGTCAGGGCAAAAGTGACTCAGAAGGGTTTTCATCTGCAGCTTTGATAAGAACTTATAGAAGCTGATTGCATGGCATCATGCTTGGCAAATACCTTCTACAGCCTGAGGAACTTCCTCAGAAAAGCCTCCATTTCTACTCCTAGAGGAGGAAAGTAGAAACTGATACTGCTAGTTTGACAGTAGATGGTGAATTCAGGGGCCATAAACAACACCATAAATGAACATCTTGTCACAACTTTTCACATCTTTTCAGATCATATCTCAAAACCCAGAAGATGGCTGGGAGTCATGATTCACACAATCATGGCTATTTGTGAGTAAGAGTCTGATCCAAAGCCAGTCCAAAGCAAAATGACTACTATACAATAGGGTTTGGGACATGGCTCAAGTCGTAGTGCACCTGCCTAGCGTGCATGAGGCCCTGAGTTCAAACTCCTGTATTGTCAAATGCAAGGAGAGATTGGAAGTGTTTTCCTATTTTATATGTGAGGAAGCTTAGAAACTAGAATATGGTTATTCAACAGAATTTGATCAAAATACTCTATATGCTTAATATGATCACCCTTAGCTCCTTTTGTTCAAGACTAACACTCTACTATTTGAGCCAAGCTTTACTTCCAGATTTTATTTTCTGAAGTTCTTCTTTAAAAAAATGTTATTGTAGATGTGATATACAGAGGGGTTAGTTACATGTGTCAGTTAATGAGTACAATTCTTTTAGAACAGTGCCTCTTTTTCCCTGCCTCTCTCTCAGTTTATCCCTCCAATTCCCACCCAGAAGATGAACAGTTAATTTTCCACATAGTGTCTAGTAAGTACCACTGTTGTAGTTGTTCACCTTATGTTCCAAATTTTCTGTGCCTATCCTTACCCTCCCAAAGACACACAAAGTAATAAACAAGACAAAAGGAAAAGAAAATAAAAACAGCAACTAAAAAAAAAATTGTTGTTTACTTTTCTTGGAGTTCATTTCATAAAATAATATTTTATTTGATCTGATCGTATGCATACAGCAATTCAGCCTTTGTGATCTGTTCCTATGCATATTCTTCTTTGGCCTCAACTTGTAAATGTCTAGAGACCTATATAATTTTGAATGCAGCAGTGAATATATTTTTGATCATTCAATGTGTTTAATTGTAGACTTATAGGAACATTCTAGCTATCAGAAATGAGGGAAACCGGGGCTGGGGATATGGTCTAATGGCAAGAGCGCTTGCCTTGAATACTTGAAGCCCTGGGTTCGATTCCCCAGCACCACATATACAGAAAATGGCCAGAAGTGGCGCTGTGACTCAAGTGGCAGAGTGCTAGCCTTGAGCAAAAAGAAGCCAGGGACAGTGCTCAGGCCCTGAGTCCAAGGCCCAGGACTGGCAAAAAAAAAAAAAAAAAAAAAAAAAAAGAAATGAGGGAAACCATGCCACTCATGTTTCTTTGGATCTGGCTTACTTTGCTTAATATATTTTTTTGTAAGTATTTTCATTTCCTTATGAATGGTACACTGTCAGTCTTTCTGGTGGATGAGTAGAATTCTATTGTATATATATATACCACATTTTCTTGATCCATTTGTCCACTCGGGGTATGTGGTTTGATTCCATGTTGTGGCTATGTAAACAATCCTGCAATGAACATAGTTGTGCTAGTCACTTTAGTATGGCCTTTTGTTCTGTTGGATAAATATCCAGGAATGGGATTACTTGGTCACAGGGTAGCTCTATGTTTAGTCTTTTTTTTTTTTTTTTGCCAGTCCTGGGCCTTGGACTCAGGGCCTGAGCACTGTCCCTGGCTTCTTCCCGCTCAAGGCTAGCACTCCGCCACTTGAGCCACAGCGCCACTTCTGGCCTTTTCCGTATATGTGGTGCTGGGGAATCGAACCTAGGGCCTCGTGTATCCGAGGCAGGCACTCTTGCCACTAGGCTATATCCCCAGCCCTCTATGTTTAGTCTTTTGAGGAACCTCCATACTGCTTTCCAGAGTGGTTGAACAAGTTTACATTCCTACCAACAGTGTAATAGCATTCCCCTTTGACCACATTTCCACCAGTATTGGTTATTGTTAGTTTTCTTGATAGTGGCCATTATAAATGGAGTGAGGTACAGTCTCAGTGTTATTTTGGTTCACATTTCTTTTATGGCCTGAGATGCTGAAAATTTCTTCATTTGTCTATTGGCCATTCTTCATTCTCCGTGAAGTCTCTCTTAAAATGTTTATCCCATTTATTGATTGGGTTGTTGAATTTCGGGGGGTTTAATTTTTTGAGGTCTAAGCATATTTTACATATGAGGCCACTGTCTGATATATAGATGGTGAAAATCTTCTCCCATTCTGTGGACTTTCTATATATCTTGTTAGATATGTCCTGTCATACAGAATCTCTTTAGTTTGATGCAATACCATTTATACAGTCTTCGATTTGTTGTGATTCTGGATCTTTATTTAGGAAGTATTGATCCATACCTAGAAGGCCTAGTGTTTCCCCTACCCTGTCCTGTAATATTTTCACAGTATCTGGCCTTACACTGAGGTCTTTGATCCATTTAGAATGGACTCTGGTACAAGTTAAGAGATGAGGATCTAGCTTCCATTTTCTGCATGTACTTCTAGCTTTTTGTGGTTAATTGCACAGACTTTTCCTGCTGAGGCTGGCTTTGAACCACAATCCTCAGATCCTGTGACTTCATATTATAGGAGTTGTCTGAAGCTCACTTTATTGATTTGGCCATGCATATGGTAAATGGTAAAATGATAGGTCCAAGGATGTTGAATATCTTGTGGCCTGCATCTTGCCACCGTGACAGAGAGGGTACTGGATGATCTAATATTTGTCCTGCAGAGCATCAGACTTGCTTTGTTCCAGCTTTTCTTTCCTTTTCCACAATCTCCCTTTTGCAATGGAATGTTTAGTCTGCGCTATTGTGTATTAGAAATATGCAGTTTTCTTTTTAATTTTACAGGTACTCATAGCTCAGATTTGCCTTGAGTCTCAAAAGAGTCGTTGGACTTGTAATTTTGAATAATATTGGAATTGTTAAGACTTTGGGGACTCTGGAGAAGTACTAAATGCATTTTTGCATCATGAGACTGGCAGGAGTTTTGGGAAGCAAAGGGCAGGATGTGATACAGTGAATATAAAATGTTCCTAAAGGCTCAAGTGTTGAATTTTTGGTCCCTAAATGGTGGTGCTGTTTTGGTACATTATGGAAATTTGGAGGGGGTATTAACTGGAAGAAACAAATCACTAGGGGTTTGCTTTTAAAGATTGCATGTGTTCCTGAGTCAATACCTATTCCCTGCTTCCTGTCTGCCACAAGGTGAAAATGCTTTTTTTGAAGTACCCTTCCACCATGATGTTTTGCCTGACAAGTGGTTTAGAAATAACCATAGCAAGTCAAAATAAGTCTTACCTTGCTTAAATTGGTATTTTCTCAGGTATTTGTTGTAGTGACCAAAATTTGGCTGATAACACACTCCTTGGGTTACTAGGGTAAAAGCTATAAAAATGCAAGACAAAAAAAGGAAAAAAAAGGAAATCTCTAAAACTCATTCTACTTAAGGTTCATCCAAAATAATATGTCAAAACAACACTCTATCCCAGTGGACATGGTGGAACATAGAATCATTATTAAAGAACTTAGAAGATGAAGGAGCAGTAACTCCAGCTAATGATAACTCTATCAGAAACAGCTTTGTATCTACAAATTCTAGATGATTAAATTTGCCAAACTATATGTTCATAATACTTTTAGAGACATAATTCTGTCCCTAGATTTAATTACTGATTACATCAAAGCAGCTCTCTGTGAGATGCTACTATTCCTTCAGATATTTTTCTCTGAGCTATTTTGACCAATGGGAAGATTTTACATCACTCTTCTTTAGGTTTGTCCACAGAATAATATATTCATTTTTTTTTACCAAGTATTTTGGGTAGAGTACTTGGCCTCATTTTAGGCATTACCTTCTTGCTTGCTGTAGATTATTTTGTCAGTATTAGAAATTCCACACTTGAGGCTCTCATGTTAATGAATGTTTGCAAATTTGTATGATCCAAAGGATATTTTTTTTCATTTTAATAGTTTAAAAATTCCACAAACAAGCAAACTTTAAGTCATTTCCACAGTTTTGTATTTGTAACTACCACAGAAAAATGGATGAACCATATTAGGAGACTGAGAAGGGGCAAGAAATTAAGGAGGAGGAAGCCTAAGAAAGTGGCTGTCCTAATTACTAAGGGGTAAAGATAGCAGTTGTGCTCAAACCTATACAGAATAGAGACAAAGGTTGTAATCTGGCATTTGCTTCATCTATGTGAATTTTGGTGACCCAGAACTGACATTTGTTGAAGTGATACAGTTAGAGTATAATTGCAGTGGGTTCAAGAGGAAGTGGAATCCACAATTTATTTTTATCATTATATAAATAATTAATCCCTGTGTGCTTTATTCTGCATTTTCACTAATCACCCCAAAAGATGACAGTAGCCAGAGCAGCACAGGATGGTTCCTCGTTAGGAAATGGAAGAGAAAGAATAATTAGATCTATTTAATACTTTGTTCACATCTAATCCATTAGTTTGATGTGCTTATAGACCCTTTGGAACCACGATTATTTTTCACCTGACCACTAAGCATCAAGGTTAGCACTAAGTAGTTTTAATCATTGTAATAGTATGCTTTCTCTTTCTAATCAAAATATTTTCCTTTTGATCAAAGCAAATGCCATATCAGACTACCATTTAAGGATTGAAACATTCAGATTCCTTAGTTGTAAAAACATGTGCAAAAATGATTCACAAAATATCGTTTTTGAAATGAGAGAGTATTTGTTAGTTTTCCAGGTCCTGAAAAGTCTATGCTTTACTTTCCTTAGTTCTTCATGTATGTGTACATATTTATATGTGTGTTCATATTTAGCAATACCAAGTAGATAATTATGGCAGGATCTTTCTGTGCCTTTCTAATTAATAGCATTTTTTCCTTATCAGAATAAAATGTCAACTCGGAGTAGAATTTAAGAAATTTAGATGAATAAAGGGGATGAAAGAGGAGAATCAGTCAAGCATTCATTGTATATGCCACAAAATTATGAAAATAAGGGAAAGGGTGGGTTGAAGTGGGGTGAAAATAATGATAGGATGACAAAGATCAAGATACATTGTATACATATAAGTGCTTTATTAAATGGCAAGAAAACATCAATACATATCCTAAAAATTAAGAAAACCAAGGGAAGGGGTGGATTGGGAATGGTGGGTGATAGGATGAAATGAGTGACATTGATCAAAATACACTGTATTCATAAACTTTTGTTGAATGACAACTCTTATACAACTGCTTAAAGATAATAAAAATATTCAAAAAAGAAGTTGAAATGATCTAATTGTACAAATACACATGTGTAAATTCTTATATGTTGGAAGAGATAGATAATTTGGAAATGAAAAGTAAGATAGTACAGGTTTTATATTATGTTTTTAGGCTTTTAAGTTGACTGGGCAGTGGTAGATGATCATGCCTGTAATCTAGCTAATCAAGAAGCTGAGAACTGAGAATCATAGTAGCCAGCTTGAGCAGACAAATCCAAGAGCTTCTTGTCTGCAATTAACCAGCAAAAAGCCAGAAGTGAATGTGCAGAACAGCATCCTTGAGCAAAAGAGCCTAGCAAGAGCACAAGACCCAGAGTTCCAGCTCCACTACCTGCATACAAACAAGATAAAGTCGATAAATTAATATTTTTCAGTGGTGGGGCTTGAACTCAGGGCCTGGGGACTGTCCTTTTATTTATTTTTTACTCAAGGCTAGCACTCTGGTAGTTAATTAGAGAGTCTCACAGACTTTCCTATCCCTGATGGCTTTGAAATTTCCATCCTCAGATCTCACCCTCCTGAGTGGCTAAGATTGCAGGTGTGAGCCACCAGCACCTGGTTGATAAATTCATTTTCTAAAAAGAGAATATTTTAGTATTGTAACCATGGAAGGAACCAAGTAGCCTGTTAGATTCATTACTCTCTAGCTAATTAACTGTGTGACCTTGCACATTAGTGTAAACCTGAAACTCAGTTAATTCAACTGCAAAATGAGGTTGAGTCCATAATTTGCCTTATGGATTGTTGAGACCATTAACTGTACTAATCCAAATAAAATTCTACACTATTCTGCACTATACATTTGATATTTATTAAATAAGTATTATCCCATACCAAAAAGAGGAATTTATTCTTTCTTTCAGCATTGAGCTTGCTCCTTGCTTCTCAAGCACATACAGTTTTTGCCTGGTCTTTCAAACACTGTTATTTTTGGAATTCTACTTACTGGATGATTTGGGAAGATGCAGCTTTTTTAATGACCAAATAACTTTGCAAGTGTAGAATGTTTTTTCATTTTCTATCAATTTCTAATATCAAAATTGACAAATCAAGGAAGCTAAAGTTCAAAAACCATGTAAAGAGGAAGATCACCACTAAATCACTTCATTTATTTTCTCTTTCAAAATATATTTTTTAAAACAGCAGGGTTAAAAAAAGGAAAATTGTGTTAGAAAAGGGCTATTACTCTTCTACATTTCCTCAGTGATTGATTGTATTTTCTCTCAGGAATTGAAGGAAAAGAGAACATTAGGGTTGATTGCATCAAAAGTGTGACATGAATAAAAGAATCAAGAAATCTCTTATGTCTGCACAGAAGTCAACTAAAAAAATCAAAAGCATGTTCTTAGCTAAGTCAGATGTTTCTTTGAAGCAACATATGGTGCAATTCCAATATACTCTATATTCAGCTACCTAACAGTCGGTCTTGTTACCTTTGCTAGTATGGAATATAGCCACACAACTGTTTACAAGACTGGCAAAATAATTTAGCCCAATTTGATGCCTGGAATCGATATTGCTGGACTGATAAATGCATTGTAAAATGTAAAATCATAAATGAAGAGAATAACCTGTTGACAGGAATAAATATCGATTGCTATACTATCCAACATTATACATGTTCATACTTTCTTTTGTGAGGGCTATCTTCTTTTTTTAATTTGATTTTATTGTGAAGGTGATATATAGAGGGGTAACAGTTACATATATAAGATAGTGAGTACATTTCTTGTCAAACTTGTTACCTCCTACCCTATTTTCTCCCACCCTTCTTCATCCCCAATTCCTCCTCCAAGTTATACAGTTAGTTTACAGCATATTGTCTTGTAAGTATCACTGTTGCTTTGGTTCCCCTAGAAATTTCGATATGAACTTCAAAAACTTTCCTTTTATTACATATTGAACTTATATTTTATTATTTTATTTATTTTATTTTTAGTATGGTTTTCTTGTTTTTTTATTTGTTTATTAATTGAACACAAATTTTTTTTACAAGGTCTTGTGCAAAAAGGGTACAGGTACATAGTAGGGCAGTATGTACATTTCTTGTGATATCTTACGTCCTGTTTTTCTATCCCTTCTCTAGGTCAGGTAGACATATATACAATATACAATGTATCAAGAACATATATAGTATTCACAGACTTGGTATCTACTGTCTCTCCGCCTCCCTTTGTTAACAGTCATATATCAGGGAGATCATGCCCCTTTGTTTTCTGTGTTCTAGGCTTGTCTCGCTCAACATTATTTGTTCGAGTTCTGACCATTTCCCTCTGAATAACAATATTTCACCATTCCTAATCGCTATGTAGTATTCCATTGTGTATAAGTACCATATTTTTTGGATCCATTCGTCTGTGGAGGGGCATCTGGGTTGTTTCCATATTTTGGCTATTGTGAATTGTGCCGCAATAAACATGGAAGTACAAATGTCTTTTTGATATCTTAGGTTTTGCTGTTTAGGATAGATGCCTAGGAGAGGTATGGCTGGGTCATAGGGTAGGTCTATATTGAGCTTTTTGAGAAACCTCCATACTGTTCTCCAAAGTGGTTGTACTAATTTGCACTCCCACCAACAATGGAGAAGGGTTCCTCTTTCCCCGCACCCCTTCCAGCATTTGTTGTTTCCTGATGAACTTATATTTTATAATGTGGATTTAAATTTCTGCATCCACATCTGTACACTCGTTCCACAATGACTCTGGTCCCTTGATCTTAAAGAGTTTATGAGAGCACAAGAGAGAAAATGGCCACTTCTGGCCATTTTCTGTATATGTGGTGCTGGGGAATCGAACCCCGGGCTTCAAGTATACGAGGCAAGCGCTCTTGCCACTAGGCCATATCCCCAGCCCCAAGCCTATTTTACCAAAGAGTTGCCAGGGGGCTGGGGATATAGCCTAGTGGCAAGAGTGCCTGCCTCGGATACACGAGGCCCTAGGTTCGATTCCCCAGCACCACATATACAGAAAACGGCCAGAAGCGGCGCTGTGGCTCAAGTGGCAGAGTGCTAGCCTTGAGCGGGAAGAAGCCAGGGACAGTGCTCAGGCCCTGAGTCCAAGGCCCAGGACTGGCCAAAAAAAAAAGAGTTGCCAGGATCAGATGTACACTTGACTTTTAGCATAGGTAGACATAAAGAATAACACCCTGGTTTTACATCAATGTACTTATACCATGTTCTACGTATTTGGACCTTTTGGAGTTTTTCTTAGACACTTTTGCTCGCACCCAAACGTGATCAGTTTGGGTTTAAAAGTGGGTTTTTTTCCTTCTTTTTTCTTGGAGTCAGATGATTGGAGTCAGGATTGCCTCCAGGCTGTTTACTGTGACCCCACCCACAGGCTGCAAGGATCAGTTTAACACAAGACTTAAGTTAAAATAGTAGTCAAAAGCAAGTAATTTTGAAACCACGATGCCAGTTTTTTTTTTATATATTGTACACACAGAGAGACAGACACTTGTGCACAAGCTTTGGGGTGCACTTAGATTTCTTTTTTTAATTGGCCATGTATGTTTTCTGGAATTCCAATGGCAAAATGACATTATTTTGCCCATATTTTAGAACCACGTGGTCAGTTAGAAAACAAAAACTTTTTTCACAGATTATACGATGAGGAAACCAATAAGACATATTTTGAGAAACCAATTCAGCTCCAATGGGAAGCTGAAGTGGGATGCTATGACCAGAGAAGGTCCAGGAGATGGGAGACATGACATGAACAGAACACAGACACGTGGCATGGCATAATGTTGGCAGAGCTGGTCAGAGCCTTAAAAGGGTCACAGCAAGACAGCTTCACCTTCACCTTTGAGTATTTGAGTTGCAAGGTGGCAGTTACAGAGTTCAGGGTGGGGGCAGGGTTACCTGGAGCTTGAGTCTCTGAGTCTCCACATCCCCGCCCTGCCTCTAGGAATTCAGCATGCCCATTACCTGGGTGGTGGGTGGGCTCCACCTCCAAGAGTTTTTGGAACCTTGATGGAACCAAGATGGCACTTGTTAAAACCAATTCTATTATTCACAACATGGTCAATGATAGAGAAAATTTAGGATTTAGCCAACAACAAGCAGAATTTCATAGAATCTCCAAGCTTAACAAACATCAATAACAAGAACAGAAAGCCTTCCTTTGTGTCTTTCAAAGCAGATGTTAAACAAACATTGGCACCTTTGGAAGCTAGTACCAGCCCATCCTATTCACAGACAGGAAGGCAGGCAGGCAGAGGAGAGAGAGAGAGAGAGAGAGAGAGAGAGAGAGAGAGAGAGAGAGAGAGAGAGAGAGAGAGAGAGAGAGAGAGAGAGAGAGAGAGAAAGCGCATTCCATCTGCCCGAGCACTCATAGAAATTATGTAAGTCCTGTACAACATCAAGGGTCCAATGTCCCATGAAGGGGCCATGTGGAGTTCCAAATTTGTGGTCAAATTTGATTGCACGAGGCTTAAGATTGAGCTCTAACTTGAGCAGCTTTCCTGAAAAATTTTAGACTGTCCCCATGAGTGACCAGTGGAGATGAACTAGACCTACCCACCAGTGTCCCAGTGGGGCTCTGTTCAGTAGACTCCAAAATGGAGTCGACTGTGAGGGAATAAAGTTGACTGTGAGGGAATAAACAGCTGATTGGTGTTGTCACACCAATTGCTGATTCCCTTGACCTGGCCTGGTGACTTATGGTCCCTGGGAGTGGGGCTCAGAACTTGGCGCCAAGATTTTGGTCAGTAGGATGGCCGTGTGGCCTTATGGAAAGTTGGATCCGAGCCCTCGGCTAATGGTCACTCACCCTGTTTGGAGGTTTGAATCTGTCGTTGTTGTGGTGGATAGAAGTAGAGTGCTCAGTCAGGAGAAAGTTACCTCGGTGGTCCTCTGGGTGGGCTTAGGACTGAAGAATAGGTCCCAGGGGCAGCTTGGAACCCCTAGAAATGGTGGAGCCAATCCACCTCAGAACTTATCCTGGGTTTGGCACAAATGAAAGGATATGTCCCAACCATCCCAGGGGACCATGCAGAGGTAGTCACAGACAGGAGAAGAAGGTTTATAAGGAGATTTATTAGTGGGGCCATGTCTCCCATAGGAGAGGGAGCAACATGGCCTCTGCACCTTATCCATGTGGCAGCTAAAGGGGGCTAAAGGGGAAGTAGGTAGGTCTTAATAGTGAGTAGGAGTAGCTCATTAGGTATGGGTGAATCTGAGGGCTAATGGGAGGAGCTGAGGACCTGAGGCAGGGGAAATGCTAACACTGTCAGCACCAGCTATACAATTAATATGAATGCTATGCTATATATTTAAATGATCAACTACCAATAGAATGGGATACATGATACAGAATGTACAATGGGTGTTTTACTTCTCTGAGTTTGTCTCCTCTCTGGTCCTCAAACAATATAATTGAGAAAAAGGAGAAAATGACATTACTGTAGTGTGTCCTCTATGATGGAAGATGTATAGCATTTATTTCAATTATGTTTCTCATCATCCATTTTTGTATGAGAAATAAAGAGCCTTGGAAGTATAACATGCCTAGTAAGGATTGAATCATCCATAAGACTGAATGGCTCTGACCATTGCTTGTTGCAGTAACTAATGTTGTCAAGCACTTGCCAGAAAAAAATGTGACCTTTCATCATTTCCCAATTAATTTGCCATGATGTTTTTCTCCTTGAATCTTATTTAGATTTACCAAGTACAGACTTTTGGATATGTTTGCATGCTTCTTAATTTGCTTACTTATCCAGATCATTGTCTGTAGATGAGTTCCACTATAAATTACCTTTAACGTTTAGTAGCAGTTCCTCCATACTGGTATCTTCCTCCACTTCTTGCCCAATAACAGAATTTTCTTTTTTTTAAAGCAATTATTTCAATAATAAGCTTTTAATAGTATTTATAATGAAAAATTTTTCTCTTTCATTAGACTTTGTTGAATTATACTACAATTATCATATTAATCCTTATTTTATCCCAGGAACTATGCTAAAAGCCTTTCTCTAAGTAAAATGATTTTTTTTACATGTTTTCTCTTAGCTAAAGTTGACATATTTAACTTTTTATTTTTTTCTTATTTATTGTCAAAGTGAGGTACAGAGAGGTTACAGTTTCATACGTTAGGCATTGGGTACAGTTCTTGTACTGTTTGTTACCTCGTGCCCACAGAGCAGCTTCTGGAAGCCAGCCCTTCCCCCACTGCCAGAGCAAAGCCCCATCTTTGACACTGGCATAGGGTCAGACCAGACTGGAACTAAAGCAGGCCTGAGGAAACTGATAACAGATTTATCTATTCACTGTAATTCCCTAACATATAACATGCATTCTATGTGTTCTTTGAGATCCATCACTGGGATCATCCTCTTTTCACTCAAACAGCCTAAGTTTAGTGTTCAGTCTTCATTGTGGGTTCTGGAACAAGGAAGAAACATGTAGGTGGACATATTAGAAATATGGCTACAGTAAGAAATCTGAACTTTGGAGACTGTTCTTTTGGTTGTCATGACTAAATCCTTCTTTTTTCTTGATGCCTTTCTGTTTGCATGTAAGAGGGTTTTGAACCCTTGATTTGCTTGAAGCTAATACATACATCAGCTCCCTGGGTAGTAATTTTGGCAGCTATTTTGAATTAATCCACATGTAAGAAGCTGTAATTGCAAGCTTCTTCCTTGTTAATTCTCCTGAAGTTGTCTATCTTCTTCCCTGCTGTGAAATTTTTGTCCCTCTCCAAAACAGAACACATTTTTTTCCCTGATGAGCAAAGCACACTCATTAATTTTACACTTAGTGATGATTCATTAATCATGGAAGGGCATGTGAGCTGCAGTAAAAGCAACTCCTTTAATTTAATTTAATTTAACAAACATTTATTGAGTGTTTAATGTGCAGAGCAAATCTCTAAGCATGAGACCCAAAGAGACCCAGTTTAGAAGATATGTAAATTATTTTTTCATCAGAATAAATGTTTAATAAACTTTTCTAACTCAAAACTAATTGGCAGAGATCTTATTATGATTTCAAATGCAGATAATAGGTTCTAACATCACGTTTTAGAATTAGCCACACAGAATCATACATAGGGTGTTTCCATAGAGGAGCTTTGGGAAGCAGTGGGTAACTTCTGTATAGTTCATATTGTTCTGAAAACAGTACCAAATCAAGAAACAAACCCTGCAAGGTGACACTGGATGTGCCTTACTTCTGTGTTCTTTCTTCTCTCTCTTTTTTTTTTTTTTTTTTGGCCGGTCCTGGGCCTTTGGACTTAGGGCCTGAACACTATCCCTGGCTTCTTTTTGCTCAAGGCTAGCGCTCTACCACTTGAGCCACAGCGCCACTTCTGGCCATTTTCTGTATACTTGGTGCTGGGGAATCAAACCTAGGGCTTCATGTAAGAGAGGCAAGCACTCTTGCCACTAGGCCATATCCCCAGCCCCTTTCTTCTCTTCTTAACCCATTATATAGGAATAATCTGTGATATAAAATACTTTAAATATGTTAATCATGTCTTAGGAAGTAGATTTATATAGTGTTAGGATTAACAGTGGTCCCATTTTAATCATTCTAAAGGGAGGAGATTTCAAACCCAGGATGACGGTATGATTTGCTAAGATTGTTCACCTAGTTAAAACAAGAAATCATAATACTTTTGCATATTGTGACTCTGAATGGTAATAAAGAAAACACTGAGTTTTGGATGGTTGTAGTTATGCCATTGATTCATCAGTGACTTGATCTCACAGCGATAATAGTTTCAATGCCATCTAATCCTTCTTTATTTATCTCTAGAATTAGCTGCTCTCTTCAGGTCTCATTTTCCTTTAGTGGGAAAGAGTTTCATCTATTCTGCTGATAAAAAATATTTGTAAGTAGCCTCAGATTTATCTACCTTCAACTTATAAACCCAATGAAAACCTGAAATGAAACTGTTTCCCATTATTTTTATATCCATCAGGATCCTGATTGGCCTTGCTTGGGTCAATGGTGTACAGTCTTAAACGTTGTTAGTCACAAAGTGTAGAGAATCATGATTGGCTAAGTATGGATCAAATACCCATATTACATGTCTAGGGAAGCCCGTTTGTTGTAATGTAAAAATGAGTGCTGGGAAAACATTTTGCATAGACAAAAAAAATGGCTCTGTAGCTCACTATGTTATAGAAAAGCTGAGAAAAAGTTTTGAAAAGATTTATATAATTAAAGAAGACATAATTGGAATCTTCTGAAATGATGCAAAAAGAGAGATATTAAGGAGTCATTGTTTGAAATATTGGGTCATATTGTAAGCACTAATTTTAATGAGCAAAATCATTTATGCTTAATTTTCCTCAGCATGCACACTGAATTTGTTCACTAATAATATCTAACCTAACTTTTACAGTCTGCTCTTTAACTTACCTACAACTGTAAAACAGATCATTTGAGGACCTTTATATGTTTATTTGATTTTTGGTTTACATTAATGTTTATTACATTGTAATAAATGTTACAGAATTTCATAATATTTAATTTGCCTAGAGTACTACTACATACAATTTGGGATGAGTTTTTTAAATTAATAGAAAAGTTTTTAGATATTTTAACTTCTGAATACACACAAACACACACACACACACACACACACACACGTATACATCCGTGAGGCAGTTTGCTGAGACCTGTTTGCAACAAACCGTCGTCTAGCATTAGTTTTCTTCCAAAGTTTCTTTTCTTTTCTTTTCTTTCTTATTTATGGTCAAAGTGATGTACAGAGAGGTTACAGTTTCATACCTTAGGCATTAGATACATTTCTTGTACTGTTTGTTACCTCCTCCTTCACTCCCCCCTCCCCTCTCCCCCTTTCCCTCTCCCCCTATGAGTTGTTCCGTTCATTTATACCAAACAGTTTTGCAAGTATTGCTTTTGTAGTCGTTTGTCTTTTTTACCCTGTGTCTCTCGGTTTTGGTATTCCCTTTCACTTTCCTAGTTCTAATACCATTATGTACAGTTTCCAATGTACTCAGATAAGATACAGTGATAATACAGGTACAACCACAGGAAGGGGATACAAGAGGATCATCGACAATAGAAGCTAAGGTCATGCCTAACATGCCATGTGAAACCGTAGCTTCCAAAGTTTAAGAAACAAAAATTCACAAGTAAATAACTTTTAAAAGTGAAAATTAGCACATGTATAATTTTCTATTGCCTTGTTCATCCAAATTACTAATTGAAACATTCTAATAAGATCTTAGGTTCTTTCCTCTGAGACCCTCATTTTCAGTTATCTTCACTCATGTCACCATGGTCTCCCTACTCCATCAAAATTCTTTCTGTTCAGAAGACTTTTGAATTCCTCTACTTCTAGAGGATTAATATGTAACATCTCATTTATACCACAATCTCTTAGTTTTCTAACTCACATGTCAACAACTCCATGCCTAGAAATCTGCTCTTTGCTCCTAGAAGCCCCCCCACATTACACAATATGCATATATATGTACATTTACATACACATATTTACATACATGTGCACATATTATATAAATATAAAAGGTTTGTATATATACATAAATACATATGTATATATAAATATATATTACCAGCAGGTGTATTTCTCTCAGAATAGCCCTTGTCAGTGTCTTCAGTTCTCCTGTTATGTGTGATGACCTGTGTGCTAAGGCTTTCAGTCTCCTTTCACTCTCCTTTAGAGCTACATTTCAGCAGTACTAAACGAGCTAGAATTTTCCAGAATATGTCTTGCTGTTCTGGGCTTCTGTTCCTCTTCTTGTGCAATTTTGAACTTGAAAAGCCTGTCAAACAAGGATACATTTAATTTTTACAGATTTTTCTCCTGGAGATGGGGGAGAGAACACTCTATGAAAATTTTGACAGTTGTGCCCTAGTTCAGATATATTACTTACTCCACTGGTGCCAATATATTTTGCATCTATTACAGCAAGATTCACATTACACTAATTTCTAGTTATTTGATTTCCAACCCATTCTATGGCTCATTTTCCATAGACTCAGCCTCAGAATAATTCCTAACATACAGCCGTCAATCTAAAGGTATTTATCAGATGAATTGGTTGAATAAATTGAGGCAGAAAAAATAATGTCTCACTGGAAAAATTCATTATAAAGTTTAATTTTTCCAATTATAAGGCATCAACTTCAATTCTCTTTTCCATTTTCTCTGGCGAGTAGAAAGCACAGAACCAAGTCTGAGCAAAAAAAGATTAGCTCTGTTAACTAACATTGTCAGTGTGCTTGATTTTTTTTTCCCCAGCTGTAGTTTCACATTTTGTAGTGTTGGATTATGTGATTAAAAAGAAAAGCAAATCTCATATGTCTCTGTGTGCATGTGTTTGAATGAGCATAATGAGAAGGATATTAAAACAATTTCAATAAAATACTAATGATAATAATGGCTCCTTTGACATTGTTTAATGATTATTAATTTACCTGTTACTTTTCTAATATACTAAAAATAAATGAGTAAGGTTAATATTTAATATGAAAAAAATTTTCATATGAAAAATATTCTACCAACAAAAAGGCATCCTTTTCCTTTTGAAATTTATTTATTTAGGCAATACTAGACTTTGAACTGTGGCGTCATGATGTTAGGTAAGTGCTCTACAACTTGAGCCACATCTCTAGCTCTTTATTTTTATTTTACTATTAAGAGAGCATTTTACTCTTTTGCCCATAGATGACTTTGGACTGTGATCTTACATATCCCTTCTGAGAACCTGGGATTATAAGTATAAACCATCCTACCCAGCTTGATTTTTGAGATGGAATCTCAGTAGCTTTCCTTGGTCAGGCTGGCCTTTAGACAAAATTGTTCTATTTCCTAAGAAGCCAGGATTGCAGGTATGTGACCCTCCACCTATACTTCCTTTTGAAATCTATTATTTAAACCGATGTATAGAAATTTGAATATCACAAATAAATACTTTAATTTGGTAATTGTTAGATATTTTTCATGGTATGATTTATTAGTTTTATTTTTATATAGTTGTACAAAGGGGTTACAATTCCATAAATCAGGTTATGAGTACAGTGCTTCTTGGTTAGTGTCATTCCTTCCTTCCTTCTCCCCCAGTTTCCCTCTCCTGTTCCTACCCTCAAGATACATAGTTCATTTTTATACAATGTACATTGAATAAATTGACTACATTTGCTCCTTCCATCTCCCTCCATTCAGGGACCCCATCTTTGCCTCAAACTTGTTTCCACTTCCTGGTACTTATTTTGTTAAAGAGTACCTTAATTGTTCAGAGGAGTTACACATTTAGATTCTTTCTCTAAATATATCCCCTTTTATTTGTTTCAGTGTAAATGCATTGAGTTGAGACTATGTTATCATACATAGTTGTATTTTAGACTTAGCTTCCATATATGAGAGAAAACATGCTCTAATTGCCTCTCTGAGCCTGGCTTACTGCACTTAACATAATTTTTTGTAGGGCCATCCACTTCCCTACTTCATCTTGCAGTAGCTTCAAATTTGCAGGTCTGAGGTTAAGGTCTTACATATGTAAGTACATTTCTTGTTGAACATTGTTACTCCCTCCTTCATTTTGCTCCCACTTTTCCTGTCCCACCCCCAATACCCCACCTCATGTTGTAAAGTTCATTTTCGGCATATTGTCTTGCATCACTGTTGCATTGGTTCACCTTTTGTTCTTTTTCTCATCCTTTTGTTGTTCCCTTCCCTTCCTCAAATCAGATAAACATATACATTACACAGGGCACCAAAATCAAACACAGTGACAACGGGATAAATTAAAGAAGGGAAAAATGAAAGAAAAAAGAAACAACTTCACACAGTACATTAAAAACAACAACTGCAAAGAAAAAACAACAACTGCAAAGAAAAAACAACAACTCTTGTTTCCATATCTTGGAGTTCATTTTGATTAGCGTCATCTTATATGGTCATATGTACTTAGTTATTGAGTCAAGCTCTTTTTATTATTGTAGCTCTGTATTCATATTTGAAGTCTGCAATTGGGAAATCTCTAGCTTTTCTTTTTCTCTTTCTCTCTCTCCCTTTCTTTCTTCCTTCCTTCTTATTTGCTTTCTCTTCCTTCTGGCCTCCCTTCCTCCTCTTCCCTTTGCCTTCCTCTTTCCCTGCCTCCTTCCCTCTCTCTTTCTCTCTCTCTATTTCAATTTTAACTCAGGGACTGGACATGGTACCTGAGTTTTTTTGCTCAAGGATAATGTTAAACCATTTGAGCCACAGCTCCACTTCCAGGTTTTTGTTTTTGTTTTTGCTAGTTAATTGGAGTTGGGCTTTCTTGCCCTGGTTGGACTCAAATCATAATCTTTATTTCTCATCCTCTTCAGTAACTAGAATTACAATCATGAGCCATTGGCTCATTCCTAAAATTGCTTTGGCTATTTGGTGTCTTTTGTGGTTATACATCAATGTTTGGATTATATCGCTATCTCTTAAATAATGACATTGGTATTTTGATAGGTATTCTGTTGAATTTGTTGATAATCTTTGGCAGTATGACTGTTTTTATATTAATTCTACCTATATATGAAAATAGAAAGTCTTTCCATTTTCTGCTGTCTTCAACTTTTTCAGATTTTTATTGTTTTTACTATAGAAGTCTTTCATTTCTTTCATTTGATTTACTCATAATTGTTTAAGATTATTGCAAATTGAATTGTTTTGATAATTTCCCTTTCTGCTTGTAGTTGATATACAAAAAAGCTGCTGAATTTTGTGGGTTAATTTTGAATCCTGATACTTTGTCAAAGTTATTGGAGATAATGCTATCTGCAAATAAGGATAGCTTGACTTCTTTCTCTATTTAAATCAATTTTTATCTATTTTCTCTTGCCTTATTTTTCTGGCTATAAATCCTGGTATTATATTGAAAAGGAGTCTATTTAAAAACATTATGAAATTGTCAGATCCCTCTATGCACAGAACTTATCTTGGTCATACTCATCCTCTTTGTCACTCTCCCTTTTCCTCCCTCTTCCTTCCCAAACCAGTCTTAACAAGCTTCATTGCCCCATTTTAACATGACTACATGAAGTACTTGACTATTGTTACCTTCTTTCCCCTTTTCTGTTCACACTTCTTTGTCCCATCCCAGAAAGGACTTGCTTTACATTTCTTTTATTCATACCATGGCATTCACACATGCAAATAATGTATTATAATTACATTCTCTCCCAGTGGATTCATCCTTTCCCCATCTCCTCTACCCCTTATCACTCAGCAGCTAGCTTTTAGTGAGTCTTGTTTTGCTATCTTCATTTGTAAATACAGGTATTTCAAAATTGTTCACCCTCTAGTATTTGCTTCTCCTCACCATCCCTTCAGTCACACAAAACATGTTACATTTATGATACTGTGATGTGTTTCACATATAATTTTCATTTAGATTTAGAATCTATGTATAAGAGAAATAAATATGACATTTGTGTTTTTGAACCTAACATTGCTTAACATAGAGGTCTCTATCTTCATTAATTTCTCAGATACAATGATTTTTGATGGCTCTTACATAAATCTAGTAAAATATTTAGAACCAATTTAAATGATACTTTTATAAACATTGAATTCCAATGACTATGAATGGGAATTTTGAAATTTAGGAAAAAACATTAATTCAAATCTAAAGTTTCACAAAGGCACTGCTGATAGAGAACACATAGTTCCTTCATTTATAAGTCAGAAAGCAGAATGCTGAGGAGAGCTACAACTTTAATTGTGTTAATAATATTTATAACATGTAAAATGCTTTCAGCTTAAGCAATGTATTAGGATAATATCACGAAAAAATATGCCAGGAACTAGTTGCAAACCCTTGCAATCCTAGCTATTCAGAAATCTGAGATTCAAAATATCAGAGTTAGTAAGTCAGCCCAGGCAGAAAAGCTCATGAGACCCCGATCTATAACAAGTGAAAAAGAAGAGATGGAGGAATGGTTTAAGTGATAGGGTGACAGACAGGAACCCTTTAATGAATGAAAATTGGAGCCCCTTATTTCAAACTGAAAATTTACTGTAGTTTTAGCTTTAGGTCTTTAGGTCTTTAGGTTTGCATATAGAAGTGTTAAACTCAAATAAAACTTAATGGTTTTTCTGAGCCCTTAAAGACTATATATACATATGTACATATATACATATGTACATATGTATATCATATTGTTTATCATATTGTGATTAGTTCTCTAGAAGGGATTGTTTCTCTGAAATTAAATCCAAGTCTTATCAGTCTTGGAAATATTTCTGAAACAATAACCTTATTCTTCAAAGTTTGTATCTAAGGACACAAGTTCCATGAAATGTCCTTAATAAAAAGAGAAAAATAAAGATCCTGTGGTCAGGTACTGAAATGATATGTATACTGGACTACTTTAAATGGATTAAAATGTGATACTTGGAAGTACCACAAAAAATGGTTTAGTATTTATTTAGCATTTCCCAGTGGTAGTGATCTCACTTTCATATTATCTATAAAAATCCATAAATAATTCATTTGAGAATATTTTCCTATGTATTTGGAAAAATATTTTATTTTCACTTTTAAGTCTATTATAGAAAAGATAGCCAACTACAAAATTCAGAATGTTTCTAAGTTTTCAAAGAAATTGAAAGTAGCCAGTATTAACTCTAAGAGATAAAGATACACAAAATAAAACAATGATCTTGCAAATAGTTTATTATGCTGTTGAACTTGGGCCTGCTTGTAAATGTATAAGATTTCATGGATGGGTGTTTTCAGACTTTCAAAGAGCAGGTAATTCCTCTGCAATTGAATTGTTCCAGGCATGGAAAATAAAGGATTCATTCCAATTCTTAAATAAAAGAAGACATAATACTGAGTCCAAAATCTGACAAACAGCACACACAAAAAAGGAAATGATAAGCCATCTTACTGGTGCATATTAATTCAAAGTAGTGAATAAAATCCAGAAAATGGAATCCAGCACTACTTTCAAAGGATAATATGCCATGACCAAGTGGGGTTTTATTTTAAAAAGGTAAGAATATTTAACAAATGAAATCTCATAGCAAAAGGGCTAAAGGTCAAAGAAGAAAAATTCTGTGTGAAGTAGGAAAAGAATGATATTCCTTTAGGTAAAATTATATGTACATCTCCACATTATTTGCGAAGGTCATCACTAATAAGGAAACATTTCAAGAATTTCAAGTGAGGGCTGGGGATATAGCCTAGTGGCAAGAGTGCCTGCCTGGGATACACGAGGCCCTAGGTTCGATTCCCCAGCACCACATATACAGAAAACGGCCAGAAGCGGCGCTGTGGCTCAAGTGGCAGAGTGCTAGCCTTGAGCGGGAAGAAGCCAGGGACAGTGCTCAGGCCCTGAGTCCAAGGCCCACGACTGGCCAAAAAAAAAAAAAAAGAATTTCAAGTGAAGTCAGACTACTAGGAGTGTCTAGTTTCCTCACTATTGTTGAACATTTTTCTGAAATACTACAGGCAATGAAATTATCCATAATATATAACAGTTATTACAAATATTCAAGAGGAAGGGAAATAATATAATTTATAGATGGCATGATTATGTATTTGGAAAATTACTTCATTAGACTCAACCTCTAAAGTAACTAGCAAAAAACTAAGACTGAAGGTTCTGGCCCAAATGGTTGAGTGCAACCCTAGCAAGCAGCAAGGGCTGACTTAATGTCAAATCCTGTACTGTACTGCCAAGCAAAGAAATAACAAACAAAAGAGAAATGCCTAGTTTCTAATTGAAGAATGAAATGCAACTAAGTAGATACAAATACTAATTTTGAGAAACAATATAAGGAATTATAAAGATAACAGTTTATAGCATTATAACAATTAATATAGCATTATATATAGAAATATAATATATAAAATTATATATGCTATATATTAATATATATTATATTTTAAATGTATATTATATATAAGATTTCATATATATATATCTTTCCATAGCTTTTGGTAGTGGGGCTTGATCTCTGGGCTTAGACACTGTCCTTTAGCTCTTCATGCAAGGCTACTGCTCTACCACTTTGAACCACATTGCCACTTCCAGTTTTCTGGTAGTTAGTCGGAGATAACAGTTTCATGGACTTTCCTGCCGGGACTGGATTTGAACCACGATCCTCAGATTTCATCCTCCTCCGTAGCTGGGATTACAAGCATGAGCCATTGTCACCGGGCATGCATATATATATATATATATATATATATATATATATACACACATATATAATTTTTAAGTAACTGTACATTTAGTTTTCCATTTAGCATGTGATCAGTATGTCTTGATCAGTGCAACCTCTTCCATCATTCTCTCCCATCTCTCTCCAACCCACTCATGTCCTGAAGTTACCTGGTTCCATTTTTCACATATGTACATTGAATATTATCACGGTATTTGCCCACCCTTACTCTACTTGAATATGAAAAAAAATCTTCTGATTAACAAATATACTATTTGCAATCCAATTAAAATCCCAAAGTAATAATTCCAAGATCTACCATACAGATTATTAGAGTAAGTAATAGATATTAGTACTTTTCAAATTTCTACCGTGAATAACATGATCAAATCAATTAGCCAGGTATAGGAATATTCCTAAAGCCTTCTTGGCTGCATAAGGTATATAATGACATACCATTCATGTTACTGATGTAAGGGGACCTTATCCAGTTGGATGAGCTTCTTAAGATCATTCAGTTATCCAGTGTCCTGACAACTTATATCTCCATCTTGCTTTGCTTTCTCTAAATTTTACTAATTTTAAATGCTCCTGAACAATGATAGCCCATATGTATTATGTGTATTATCTCAGAAACAATCTCACTTAACTGTGAAGCTAAGAAATGAAATACAGTTGTATACACTAGGAAGTGAAAGATCAACAAAACAAACAAAGCAACCTGGTAATATCTTTATTATCAGAAACAGAAAGCAGTTTGACAAATGTATAATGTGCATCACTGAATCTATCTTAAAGACAAAATTAGTGATATAATTAACTGAGAATAATAGTTAAATAAGAGGCACTAATGCTTTTAAAAATACGAATACACTTCCTCCTAGAAGACAGAATAATACTCTCTTGCAAAGAGAAATTTATTTTTAACTTAATGGAGTGTGTAGACTTGCCTTAACATTTTTGCACAACTGGGTTAATTGGAGTCTAACTGGATGGATTTTCTAATAGAGTTCAGTGTTTCATGCTGTTGTGAATCAGAACTTCACTGAAAGTTTACGTGAGTTTTGCTGTTGTTCCTACATCTGGAATACTGAACAAATAATGCAGATTGAACTTTCTTTGGCACCTGTATGGCAGTGAAGACATCTTGAGAACAAGGTGCGTTTCAATGATTATTAGAGCCTTTGAAAACTGATTTTATTTGTATTAACTTTAGTCTTTGAAATTATAGGACATTTTACATTTATGTATAAGTTATATTATATATCCTAATATATATGGGATAATAACACACACAGACACACACACACACACACACACACACACGTGCGTGCTTGCTTTAAATTTGTAATTGAACCCAGGCTGTCGTGCTAGGGGTATATCTCTATAAGCAAATTTACTAAACATTGCCATTGGTAGTATTTTTCTGAGAATCAATTGTAATGGCTTATTCAAAATTAATTTTTAGTATATACCATGCAGTAAAAGAAAATCTTCACTTTTTGCCTTAAAGGTATCTACAGTACCTTGTTACTACTTAGGGCTTTGAGGCCTGGCATTTAGGATACCTTTTATGCATCTAAGATTTTTCTGGCTGGGGATGAATGGATGGTGGACCATGTATAGAAATAAACATAACAATTGAAAAGGATGCTTTGAGTTAGTAACACATATGACTTTTGACATAAGATAGAATAATGAACTAAAAAGCCTGAAAGAAGTCAAGTGCTGACTAGATTAGCTGATTGTGGGATAAGAGGGGTAAATGAAATCAAGAATGTCAGTGAAGGCAGAGTGAGTGCATTTACCTATCTTTTGTTTCATCTTTAAATTCACATGATTCTACTAGGTTTAAAAAATCCTTATTTCAATAACTCAAAAAGCTAAACATCCAAATACAAAGGATTTTTAAGATCTAAATCAACCTACATGTTTCAACATCACACAGAATAAAAGTTAATTCTTTAACTTAAAAAAGTAAGACATTCAGGTAGATTCAGGGGAGGAGTAAAGTGGTGAAATTCACTAGCAAGTCTAACTCAAAGTGCAACAAAACAAATACCAGGAAATGGATACTCAAAATCAGGGTAGGGTTAAGGGGAGAGGATAGACAAATGAAGATAGAAAGGCGGGGAGAGAATACAATCATAAAATTCAAGGTATGTCCTATAAAATGAAGAAAATTGAGGGTAAGTGTGGAGTTAGGAGGGATGGGGGAAAACAATGAAAGAAGCAATGCTTATCAAAATGTAATATGCAATGCTTTGTTGAATAACAAATCTTTTGTACAGCTGCTTAAGAATAATGAAAAAATAGAAAAATAAAAACCAGACATTGAAGGAACAAACCCTTTATACTAAAAGTAGCAGCTAGAATTACCCATATATGTAAACATTGTGGTTTTTACCTCTTCACCACTGTTCCCTAATGTCGGAGTGCCTCCACACCCCACTCTGCTGTTTTCCTCCATTGGTGTGTCATCAGTGTGGTGACCTCACACAGCTCACCTGTAAATTAAGCTACTTCACATGTTTTTCATCTACAAAATTATTAGTTACTGACTCTGTCACTCCGAGGACAGCTTCAAGAATCCATTGCCACACTTTCTGAAAAACAAATGCTATTAATATAAACCACCACTCATTTAATATGACTATTTCTCCAAGTTGGTAAAGTCTTCTTTTATACCAATGCCTTAATTTTTAGATGAGTATAATGTTCACTTTTGTTCATGGGAGAAAGTTGACATTTGGTTAGTTAAATAAATGTCAATATTAAAAAAATAATATTCTTTTAAAATGTAGTTTATGAGAGGGTAAGAATAATATTAATATGAAGAGGGTTTTCATCACCTGGTTTGCTCTCTTCATTTAGATGATCTGAATCTTTGATGGAAATGCTTTGGAAGATTTTGGTGATAACCATCTGAAATAAATACAGGGAAATAAAAATAAAACACCAGAGATTATCGTCCTGTTATGAGTTCTCTAGTAGGAAAGTACTAAAAGCAGATCTAGAAGTACCCGGCAATGTTTCGCAAATAACTTACACAACTAGATTTTATATATAATTTGAATAATCAAAATCCAGGCTATTTTGTCAATTGGCCTTTCTCACTTGATAGACAGTATACCATACCTTAAAAATTGTTCAGGTAACATTTTTTTTTATTGTAACCAATTGTTACCTGAAAAATTCTTTACTTTTTTCTTTCTCTTTTTTCTTAAAGCAAAGAGATCTTAGTGACTTTGTTAGGAAAGACTATTGAGTTTTTTAATTTTACTGTCAGTTATACCAGGAATTGCTAGCTTTTTCATCATTGTAAGGAAAATCATTGTGAATAACATCATTAGAAGAGTCTTTTATGGTGGACAGAAAAAAAACATTCAAAATTAAATCATGTGTCAGATATCAATATGTATTTTGCTTAAACTAAAATTTGTTATTTCCTAAGAGATGATGTTGTATTCATTACCATTCTTTCCAAATGGGCGTCTATTTTGGAACTATGAGCCTAAATTCAGGCCAATCAATTCCTGGCTGTGCTGTCGGTAAAGTACCTAAAATGTGTCAACAGCCCTCTGGAATAGAGGTTCATTTTCCCCAGAAGAAGCATTCTTTTTAGGGAGAAAATTTATGTTGATGATTTTCAAATTATTGGAACGCTTCGGGCAGTTTTCCAGCTGGCCATCTCCTATACACTGCTTGAAAACAAGTGCCAAGTTTGGATTTTTGGCAGTCTCTAGCATGACCTGGTCAACTTCAAGAGGCAGGCTCAGGGAGAGATTTCAGCATCCACATTTTAACACAATTACCAGTTTGCTTCTGGATGAAATCCAACACTTAAAAAAATATATGAGGCTTATTATCTCTTTAGGATCACTTTTTTCCTTAGGTTCTCTTGGTAAGGAATTGAAGAGTCTCCAAGTTAGGAAAATGAAAAACATTTTTTTTAAACTTATAGATTCAAAAAACAAATATTTTGGACAGCCTGACATACTTGTTTACTCTTAAGAGATCAAATATCCTTTAGGTGTGTAGGTTTTGAGTGTTAATATTCAATGTTTATAATGCTGAAGGGGAGATTTTTTTTCTTATTTATTGTCAATGTGAAGTACAGAGCGTTACAGTTTCATAGGTAATGGAGTGAGTACATTTATTATCCAACTTGTTACCTCTTCCCTCATTTCTCCTTCGTTTCCCCCCTCTCCATTTCCCTCTCCAGAGGGGAATATTTTAATGCTTACAATAAATGTGGAATACATACTAAGTGTTTGCTAATTTAACAATGATCACTCAAAGTAAATGTCTCCATTTAATCTGTGATTGCCATCTGTTGTTAGTAGAATTATTTTTATTCTCAAAAGTTCAATAATGATGAATTTTTCTAAGCTCTTGTGTTATCTAGCTATCTCTATCTCTATCTATCTATCTATCTATCTATCTATCTATCTATCTATCTATCTATCTCTACATATATACTATTGGGAAGAAACTATTTTCCCCTAAAATAAGGCTTTATAGAAATATATCTAGCATTCAAACACACAGGCAGACACACAGATGGACAGACAGACACACACACAGAGACACAGATACAAACATGCATACACATAAAACCAGGTTTTTCACAGTTCATATCAAACCCATACAAATAGCAATTGTTTATAAATAACAATGACTGAATGTTGGTGAGCTTCAAATTTGAAAATTTATTGGGGAATAACTTACTGATACCAAATACAAGAAACATGTAATATTGTTTTTTGTTTTTTGTTTTGTTTTTTTTTTTGGCCAGTCCTGGGGCTTGGACTGAGGGCCTGAGCACTGTCCCTGGCTTCTTTTTGCTCAAGGCTAGCACTGTGCCACTTGAGCCACAGCGCCACTTCTGGCCGTTTTCTGTATATGTGGTGCTGGGGAATTGAACCCAGGGCCTCATGTATATGAGGCAAGCACTCTTGCCACTAGGCCATATCCCCAGCCCCTGTAATATTGTTTTAAAGTATGAATATGTACAAGTTACCAAACGATTCTAAGTTATAGCTTCCTTAATGTTAAAATGAGCATAATGCCTAACCAGTATGGTTTATTGTATTTAGGGAGCACAGTGTCTAATAAATCATAAATAGTCAACAGACAGTTAATCTTGTGAGGATCAATATTGGGTTAGGAGGCAAATTATCTTGGGTTTGAATTCTGGCTTACTAGCTTTGTGACTTACTAGCTTATGACTGGTGGGCAAATTAATGAATTGGGCTTCATTTTCCAATTAATGCTAGTAGATAAGTAAATGCAGTTAAGTATAGAAAATGTTTAGCCCAGATGTCTATAAATGTTGCCATTGTTATGAATAAAACATTACCAGTTTGGGGATTCCTAAATGTTAGCTTTGAGTGGCCCCAGCTGGTTCCATGATTTTCAATTTGCCTCCCATGGTGACTGATTATTGGACAGACACTCTATCTCTGCTATACTTGTTTATGGCCATTAAAATATACTGTTTTTCCACATGAGTTTTCATTTGAAAAAAAAAAGAGTTGTGTTGCTAAGAGAAGTCTGAAAAACATTCCCGTATTCCAAAGTCATTAAAGATGCTGTAATTGAAGCTGAGGAAAGTGAATAATGAAGTATCAGGACTGGAATTCAGGTCAGCAGAATTCTGACTGCAAGTTATCTGTTATTGCCATGATTTCTTAGTCAGTTGCATTTTAGTTCTACTTTAATTACATGAGCTCGGGAATTGAGAGAACATCTGCAACTATTTCTTTTACTGTGTGCTAATTTATAAGAAGTTTTATTTTTCTTAAAAAAAGACATTATTTTATTAAATTTTATTGATAAGATATTGTGCAAAGGGGGTACAGTTACATAATAAGGCAGTGAATACATTTCTTGTGATATCTTACACCCTCATTTTTCTTTCCCTTCTCTAGATCAGGTAGGCATATATACAATATCCAGTGTACCAAAATCATATACAGCAACCACACAGGAAATTTACCTAGAACTTTAAAGATAACTTCAACAGTAGAATCCTCCTGTGTCCTTCTCTTGGAGTTGTTTTTGCTTTTCCTCATCTTATATATCATGTGTACATAGTTGTTGAGCTATTGTGATCCACTGATAGGTCTATTCTAGACCTTTTTATGGTTAGTACTTGTTTGGTTTTAGATACATAGTGTAAAGTCACTGACTCAAACATGTGGAAATACCATTTGAAAAGAAGTTTGTTGTTTTGCAGACCCAGTCTCTACTGTCCTCCTCCCTCCCTAACAGTCATATATCAAGGAAACCATTTTAAAGAATTAGTAGAAGATGAAATTAGGGATTACATATTTACTATGTAAAACAACAATCTATCATGACTTTTAAGAGCGTCATGTAATCTCTATTGTCAATAGTCAACCATTTTCAAATAATATACATTTTCCTGTATACACGAAAGTTGAATTTTTCACATATATAGGATAAGTTTCCTGCATAGTATAACATGCTTTTGCCAAGTATGACTCATAGGATTATCTGAATCTGTGACAATTAATTTGTCTATCAATTTACATAAAGATTTTTCACTGTTATTTTATGTTTCGAATTCTGGCTATTATAATATTGGTTCATGGTACTTAATCAAAGTTTACTTCCTAATTTTAAATATCTTCCCTGAAGTATTGTTATTTCTTAATGTCATATTCTTATAAACTCTATAGAGAATTTCTCTATAAAACATGAGCTATGGATAAGGAACCTAGATAAACACAAATATATTGAAGTAAAATGACCAAGTTATCAAATGGATGTACCTTGAAATCTAAGGGAAAAATAACATTATTTCAATATTAAGAAATAAAATACTGGCAAGATTTTCTGTGTCGATGCATAGGTAACAAAATAAAAGGCTGTGAATTAATAGGTTCATCTGTCTGTATACTTTCCCTTCGCAGAGACATATAGAAAAAGCAATACTTTGTCTTCTATATTCTTCAATAGTTGACATTTTATGTAGTTATAGAAACAATTAGGGAACATATCACTTCAATTTTATGTCAATGGATTTTGATTGCACATATTCATTCCACAGTTGATATATTCTGACACCTATTTATTAAGGTGCAAAAGAGTTTTACAAAAAAATGAAAGCTAATATGTACATGCATTTCTTTAAAATACTAGTTTTAGTAACTCTAAATATTGAAATTTTTATTCAATTAAACGTCTGCTGCAGTTATGCAGTTATTTGAATAAGCTATTAATTTTTCCTTTATCAAATGAGATTAAAAAAAAAAACTGACCAAGCATTGGATGTGTTTAACAAAAGCCCTTTGAAAACATAAACCATACCATGATAGGCATATTAAGCCACTTGAAAGGACTCACTTGAAATAATTTGGAAGCACTTTTTTTTTAATAATAATTACTTATTTATTGTCAAAATGATGTACAGAGGGGTTACAGTTTCATATGTTAGGCCATGGGTACATTTACTATTTGTTACTGCCTCCCTCATTCCCACCCCCTCCCGCTTCCCCTCTCCCCCCAGGAGTTGTTCAGTTGGTTTACACCAAATGGTTTTGCAAGTATTGCTTTTGGAGTCGTTTGTGTTTTTATCCTTTGTCTCTAGATTTTGATATTCCCTTTCACTTTCTTAGTTTTAATACCAGTATATACAGTATCCAGGGTACTCAGATGAGATACAGTGATAGTGCAGGGACAAGAACAGGAAGGGGATACAAGAGGATCATCAACAAAAGAAGCTATGGTTTCACATGGCATATTAAAAGTAATTACAACAGTGATATAACACTTGTTTCCATAACATGGAGTTCATTTCACTTAGCATCATCTTATGTGCTCATAAGGGCATAAATACTGGGTTCTTGTAATCCTCTGCTGTGACTAGCCTAAACCTGTGCTAATTATTCCCTATGAGGGAAACCATAGAGTTCATTTTTCTTTGGGTCTGGCTCACTTCACTTAGTATAATTTTTTTGGAAGCACTTTTTAATATATAATAATTTTATTCAATAAAAGTCAGTTGTAGGCTATCTTTATTCATTTCTTTGAGACTTTCGTACCATTGGATATGCTGCCTTCCTTAAACAATTACTTCTTCTGAAGTCAATGGCTTCCACCTTGCCTTCTGGTAAGGTTAAAGTTAATTGGGAGCACGAACAACCAATTCTAAAAAAGAACATCTTGTGGAATCTAGCCGTATTTCTAGTTGTGGCTTTTCCAATCTAGACATATAGAAACTCATTTGCAGGTTGGTCTCAGAGCCTTTATTATGAATTAACCCAAGTTTGTGCTATGTAGGAAGTGTAGCTTTTCTACAACTTGAGTGTTGGCTTTCAGAGAGCAATATGAGGATTGTTCTGGTTTGTTTCTTCATAGAGTATTCTGCTACCTTTATTGGCTTAATGTCTTGTTTTCTAAGCATTTCCAACAGCTCTTATTTCTATTTATTTCCCTTCTTCATCAGAACACTGTGGCTGATAGCTTCAGTTGTTCCTTTATAATTGAATGCATACTAGCTTTGATCCTCCTGAGCTTTGGCCTCACATTATAAACCACATACTAATCATATTCTGGATGTTTTATTTTCTTCTCAAATGAATAGATTTTATTTACTTTCCATTCTTGTTGCCAATGGCAAGAATATTGTCTTTGTAATCTCTTTAGATCATCTTTTTTTGTTTCACAATAAAGCTGTTACAAAGTTTCTATTTTTATAATCTTAGATAAAAGGTTTCTTAAGTATCTTTTCCATTTCACATCATTAACTGTTAATTGTGATTAAACAACAAATTCACCAATTATTACTCACAATAAAACATTGTTTTATATGTACTGTTCTTGTTGGGAAAAATTACTCTTTCTGTTTGATTGATGGGAGTCCAAAGTTATTATTGGTTATTTAAAATCTCATATATTATTGCCCCACCCTACCATTCCTCAGTATTTCATACTGTTTCCTCTTCCTTCTCCAAAAATAATGATTTATTATTAATACGACAATCCATTATTCTTATTACTCTCTTGCCCTAGGATCTAGGATTTGCTTTGTCCAGATCACTGGGTCTCTTCCTTTCCATTGACCTTAGTGTTAGTTTTTCTTTAGTTCAGTTGGCATCCTCTTACTTTCTTCATAAAGATTTGCTGATAGTGAGTTGTCTTCTTTGGATGCCAGCAGAGCTCTTTTATTTGGTAAAATTGCCAATATAAAATGTGAATACATACCATGTTTTATGTGTATAATTTTCTTAAATATATATGCTTCTTGAGAAAAATGATTCTAGGAGTTTTATGTTTCCCACTTTTTATACTACTTTATTAAGACAGATCTAGACTACATTTTTTTGGTCCCATGCAATAAGTAAATCCACTATTGTTTTTAGCTTCATTGAATAAGTTCTTTCTAGTTCAAGTTCCTCAACCTCTTATTTAAAAATTCGGTATCAGGAAATTTTGTTTAATGTCTTTCTAAATAAGAGCTCAACACTATATGATCTATAGGTTAAGAAGAAACAATAATTTTTAATCACAGTTTTTAGAAATAAAGCACTTAATCCTGTCCCATTAAATGCTTCCTCATTTCCAAATGCATTACATTGAAGAACGCTGACAGAAATAGACTGTAATAAATGTAGTAGGGAACACATAGTGCTGAAAGAGTGAAAAACTAGATCACATTTATTTGGTCCATTCATTTCCTGTGATACATATACTCAATTCAATCCTATGCCTCTATCAGAAAAAATGACATTGCCCCACTTTTAAGGAAATGGAAAGACTTGGAAAAAAGTCATACTAAGTGTAGTGAGCCAGACCCAAAGAAACATAGACTCTATGGTTTCCTTCCTAGGTAATAATTAGTACACATCTACGATAGTCCTAGCAAAAGATCACAATAGCTCTAGCTATGTATGTATGAACATATAAGATGATGCTAAGTGAAATGAAATCCAAGTTATGGAAATAAGTGGTTTATCATTTTTGCTGTTGTTTTTAATGTAACATGTGAAACTATGCTTTCTCTTTTGTCTTTCTTTCCCAAGGTTTACCCCTGATGTCACTTTAACTGATTTTGGTACCCTGGGTATTGTATACATATTTATTGGCAGTAGGAAAGGGAAGAGGAATATCAAAATGGAGAGACAAATGGTAAAAAGTGAACCAATGCAACAACAATACTTACAAAACTATACACTGTAAACTAACTGTACAACTGGGGGTGAAGGAATTGGGAAAGGGGGAAAGTAGGAGAAAAATGATGGAAGACGTAACAAGTTGGATGAGAAATGTACTCACTGCCTTATGTATGAAACTGTAAACCCTCTGTACATCACTTTGATAATAAGTAAATCAATTAAAAAAAATCTAGCTCCCAGACTGATATACTGGGGATTCGTATTTAGCTTTAAAAGGGAGACACTTCATAGAAATATGGTACATATTTTGAGGCTTTCTTATGGCTGTAACATGAACTTGTTTTGTGTAGGTTCTTACAACATAAACAAAGACATTAAGGGTCAAGAAAGCAATTTCAGTCCAATAGCCAAAATATATTCCATTGAAGGTTCTAAAATAAGAGATGACCTCCATGTAATGTTTTTCCCCAGGCTATTGAAAATATTTAGAAAGAAAGGATAACTTATCCATGTTCATGACCCCACTGCACTTAGTTTGTTCTTCTCTATGGCACTTATTGCTAATAAATAATCCACAATGATCAATATTTTGACTAAATATTAACAGTAATGGGTCCATGTGTTGGGTGTCTGTGTTGTGTGTGTGTTTCTTGAAGCGTATTTGCTGTCTTTCCCACTGATAACACAGAGAATCAGAACTGAACAAACTTGCCAAATGGAGTCATACTTACATTTATTTTGGATAAGTTAGATATTTGGGGAAAACATTCTGCTGATGTTAATAATTAACCACTTCTTTTGGATGTTTGTTGAAATATTGACAGGAGGAATCATTTTAGAAGGAATTATGTTCCAGTAGCTGATTGGGTTAAGATTTTCACCTCCTTGTGTAGTCAGCAAGAACTCTGAAATTTATCTATATCCCTGAAATTAGGGAACATGTATTTGAAGCTTGACAAAGGAATTATGAAGGCAGGGGAGTGTATGTGAAACATTGGCTTTTCTGCAAAAAGAAAAGCAAAGAAAACCTAACAAGCAATGTGTACCTTCACATTTGGAGAAGGTGGATGTACAGGTGTCCTATCAGCCAAAAAGACATGTAGAAAAGAGTCAGTAGAAACTTTGAGAAAGATTTCATCCAAAAAGGACACCAAGATGGGTGAAGACATAGGAGAAGATGAGAAGAGGCCTCAAGGCTCAAGTTTCAAGTGGCTGGAGATACCTGTACTTAAAAAAGAATTCATTTAGGGGCTGGGAATATGGCCTAGTGGCAAGAGTGCTTGCCTGGTTTACATGAGGCCATGGGTTCGATTCCTCAGCACCACATATACAGAAAATGGCCAGAAGTGGCGCTGTGGCTCAAGTGGCAGAGTGCTAGCCTTGAGCAAAAAAGAAGCCAGGGACAGTGCTCAGGCCCTGAGTTCACGGCCTAGGACTGGCCAAAAAAAAAAAAAGAATTCATTTAATAAACATCATTGGTTTAAGCAGGATTTTATGATGAAAATATTCCAACAGAATTGAGTCATTTTAAGCAATGAATTCTTAAATACAATATTATTATATGTATTTAGTTAACTCAATGATAATTGGATTTGAGTTGTGCAGGTGATATATGAAAATATATTAGAATTACTTTAATTATGAAGCAATTAACACTTGTTAGCATTTGCTTATTAGTGTGTGTGTGCGTGCGTGCACCCATGCGTGTGTGCATGTGAGCGCCTGTGTGTGTGTGTGTGCTGCTACTAGGGCTTGAACTCTGGGCCTACCACTATCCCAGCATTTTTGTGTAGACTACTGCTCTACCATGTGAACCACTGCTACACTTCTGGCATTTTATTTTGGTAGTTAGTTGGATATAAGGTCTTTCCTGCCCAGGTTAGCTTTGAACTGTGGTTCTCCTATCTCATTCTCCTTAGTAGCTAGGATTATAGATGTCAACCACTGGCACCAGCTGAATGTTTGTTTTTCCCTATTTTTGTGGCTCCCTGAATCTCGATATCTGAATTTCAAGTGGTTAGAATACATAGTTTCTTAATAGTTACTTGTGATAACTTCATTGCATTCCTACTTACCAAATGTTCAATATATAGATGAATGGTAATTCTATTTTAATTGTAGAGTTTTAAATCAACTTTATTAGTATTTGGTTTATATATAAAAAATTGACCTGTCATTATCATGGAATCTGATTTGTTTATCAAATGTAAGCATAGCTTATGCACAGGGAATATTTGTTACAAACCAATGTAATAAACATCACAGTGACAAAAGAGTAAATATTCCTTTCTCCCCAAACACTTACAAAATTCTACCCTAAAAAGCCATTGATATCTATTACTAGAGATGTATTTCCCCAGCCTTCAAATAAATGGAAACCTAAAATATATACTCTTTTCTTGTATATAATATTATTTTTCTCAGCGTATACCCTGTACTATACTGATATATACTCAGCACAATATTTTGTGATTCATCAACACTGTTGTGTATATTGGTAGTTTATTACTTTTAATGACTAAGTGGTATTTCATTGGATGAATATTTGGAATTGTTTTACTTTTTGGAGTAACATATGAAGAGATTTATTGCATAGTAATGAGGTCAATAGGTAGTACATTTAGAAGGACTCTTTTCAGTAATCGAACTATAAAGTTTATGTGGTTAATGACAACATTCCACATCACTTTTTTTGTAAGAAATTGGTAGGGACATTAGATTGTTTGGGGGCTTTGTCTTAGCCACTCCCTTATTTTTTTTGTCTTCATCAGTTGAAATGGGTAGTGCTGTCCCAGAAATGTTAGCTAATTTTATGGACTATCTGCACCAAATACTTCACATATATTTCATATTTTTCATAACTCTTGTAGGCATAATTTCTGGAGTAATAATTCCAGGCACATATATTTAGGATAGTTTCTGTAACACACAATGCAGACCACTGTGTAGTAATTGGGAATAATTCCAAAAGCAATATAAAAACACATTACTTTTCCCATATTTACAAGCACTAATAAAGGCAACTATATTAAAACAAATCCTTGGGGACCTAAGTAATATTATGTGTCATACACTTGATGTTTGAATAAGTGTTTACAAATTTCTCAGTGGTGGACTTTGATTTTTATTCTTGCACATTCTGGAGCCTGCTTGATTGTGAATGTTTATGTTGCTTTGGCAATTTGCTTCATGCTTAACAGAGAGATTTTATTTTTGATGGCCTTCCTCTTACCTTGAGTGCACTAAATGATCCTTTGCCTCTAAATTACGTCACTTTTTACAAATCTGCTAACCTCAGGGTTGACAAGTCCTGTTACACATTACAGATTGGTATTTTAATGAGGTATCATACTGTTATACTTTCAAGTGTAGGAAGGCAATTTCCTTTTTTTTTTTTGGTGGACTCCCTTTTATAAGGATTTGATTTAGTTTTTTAAATTATTTTTGCAAAGAAATCTAGTTCAACTCATACATGAAGAATGATTATTGGAAAATTCAGTAGTGAATAGGGTTCTTTCTAGCTTTCAACAAGAAAGATATTTACTTCTCAAAATAGCTTATTTGAATAATGATTATAGTTTAACTTCCTTTTTCAAATTAAGAAGACATGTGATGTCCTTTATAATCAACATTGCTTCAAAGTTTGAACTTTTTAATTGTATTAGGTTTCATTTAAATTATTTGATTAGATTTAGTATTGTTAAAAATATAGTGTTTCCTTAAGATACTATCCTTTCACAGCATATTTAGCAATTTGGTTACAATTTCAGAGCTTGGATTATAATACCGCAATTATAGAAAACCATCTTTCAGAAAAAATATGCAAATTTGCTTACAAAGGATTTGATTGTTTACAAAGATGGATTTTCTCATCTTAATGTAAACAAAAATATTTTTACCTCAACTTTAATGCTGATTGACATTCTATGTTCTATAATTTATTTAATTATCAGTCATTATTTAGTTGTTAAAACTTTGTAGCTATTATAAGTTATGCTAATTAGTCTGTATAAACTTTTGGATAACTTTGTGTGGTATGTCTTCATAAGCAATTTTAAAGAATGAGATATTTCAGGTCAAGAAATGCTCACAGGGGACTGATACAGCTCAGTGACAGAGAACACAACATAAAAAAGATTCTTGGATTCAGTAATCAGTATGAAAAAGGAAGGAAAGGAGAGAACAAAGGAAGGCCGGAAGGAAGGAAAAAGATTAGAGGAAGAAAAGAAGGAAGGAGAGAAATAAGGAGAAAACACATGTGAGATAGTATAGAGTGTTTTTAACAATTTAACTTCCATATGTTCTACATAGAAATTTCAATCTCTGTATACCCTCGCTAATGATATTATTTTTTCAGATATCAAATCATTTCAGATTTTTTTTTGCCATTTTTAATGTCTTCTGAGTTATCAAAGATATTGGCTCAATTTTCTTATATTTAAAGAAGGAAAGCCAGACACTTTTAGTGTTGATTACTTTTTCAAGTATTTTTTCATTTTTTTGTACACAAAAAAGCATTGAAACAAAAGCAAAGCAGGCAAAAAGGAATCAAAGGTTAAAACTTACAACCAGCAAAAAAAGTAAGGAACAGAGGAAAGAGACAATTGCAGTATGTTATCATTAAATCTCCAAAGATTCAGGATTTTTGAGATATTTATGGCTTTTCTTATTATCTCAATTTTTTATGAAAAATAATTCCAACTGAGTTATAGCCAACATATATCGATTGAGAACTTTATAATCAGAGAACTCAATACACTCAGGCAAGTAAGAAATTAGATCATTAAATTAAATCATTAAAGCATATTTTTTCCTATGTGAAAATATACAAATGGATTTTTTTTTTTTTTTGGCCAGTCCTGGGCCTTGGACTCAGGGCCTGAGCACTGTCCCTGGGTTCTTCCTGCTCAAGGCTAGCACTCTGCCACCTGAGCCACAGCGCCCCTTCTGGCCGTTTTCCATATATGTGGTGCTGGGGAATCGAACCGAGAGCTTCATGTGTAGGAGGCAAGCGCTCTTGCCACTAGGCCATATTCCCAGCCCACAAATGGAAATTTTTAACAAATGGTTTGAAATGTTTCCTGGGTTTTGTTGCTTTATTTCCACTCCTTTCATTTGCGATGTCTCTCTAGGTATCATGTTACTGTTAGTTATCTGTTTCTGGAAAGTTCCTAGAATAATTTTGAGATTGTGAGAATCAGTTTCTTTGGACGGGATTTGATAAATCACAAACTTGCTTTTATTCTTCTATGTTATATACTACTGGAAAATTGGTCACGGGAAATTTTACTATATTGATGCACTTAAGGTAGGATTTAAAAAATATTGTAAAGGTGATATACAGAGGAATTACAGTTACATAAGTCACATAGTAAATGCATTTCATTTTCAACAGCATCACCCCCTCCTTCATTCTCTCCCAGTTAAGGGTTAGGTTATTTTTCTTTTTAAGTCGGTCGTGGAGGGCATATGGTTTTGCTGTAGATAATAATAACAACAACAACAAAAAAGTCTTTTGCTTAAAAATCCTACCTGCATTTGTGAATCAGTCTATTATAAAGAGTTGTAGATGAGTCCTGATTCATCTCTGAATAAATAATGTGCCTACATATTTTCAGATTTTGTTTATTTATTTTTGTTATTGATGTTGTTCATGGGGCTTGAACTCTGGGACTGGGTACTGTTCTTGAGCTCTTCAGCTCAAGTCTAGAACTTTGCCACTTTAGCCACAGCGCAATTCCTGGTTTTCTGGTGGCTAAGTGGAGGTAACAGTCTCATGGACTGAACTGCCTGGGGTTGGCTTTGAACTTAGATCTTCAGATCTCAGCCTCCTGAGTAGCTAGGATTACAGGTTTGAGCCACCAGTGCTCAGCTAAGGGTAGGATTTTTAAGAAGCTAAGTCATTTTAGAAAAATTAAGGATTCGAAAGTTAGTATGGACAATATAGTAAGAACTTCTCTCAAACTATTGAAGAAGTAAATAAAACTGGTGTAAACTGACTATAGGTGATTTGATAAAAGCCATCTCCTGAATCCAGATAGGACTGTATATAGTAAAATGCACAGCAAAATATGGCATCTGTCTAAGATTATCCCAAACTTGAATCCTGCCATGAAAATCATATACTACAATATCAGGTTTTTATCTTTATATTTTAAAGTGGATATGTAAGAATGAAATAAAAATAGTAATTTTCCTAATTTGATTATTTTTTGAGAACATTTAATATAAACTTTATGTATATGTATGAGCTCACCTAAGAGAGTATATTGTCTTTAGCATGTGCAGTTGATTAACCAGTTAGTAGCATCTTGCTTTTTTTTTTTAATGTCAAAGGATAAATGGTAAATCTATGTCTTCTATGAAAGCATTAGAAAATTGTGATTTGGGGGTTTTCAAAAAAATCAAAAGAAGTATTAGTCTAACCTGTCAATACAATACATACAAATATTTTTTGTACTTATATTCTTCTTTTTAGTTGTATAACTAGATTTAGCCAGGATGGGGTAAACACTCTTATGAATGCTACCAGTCTGACTTCTTAATTTATGCTGTATTGTAATTATTGTCTGTCAGCTAAGGCATGCCTAATTTGTATACTTTCACTAAAACCACTTTTCAAGTTTTATTAAAGTTAAAAAATAGCCAATAAATACAGCACATGGTAAATGTAAACATCCTCATCAAGACTGGAGACCCTGCCACCCTTCTGCCTATTGTTCATCTACTTTTAAGTGTCTATAATGGGAAAATGTTCCTATTTCCTTTTTCTATGTGAATGATAAATATATCTTACACTGTTTCACATTTAGACAGTGCTCCTCATTACAAATTTTCTTTTCATATTATACAATTGATACGAAGTCAATTTTTCCATATGTGATAGATTCCATCATTTGTTCTGTCATGTATCTCTTGGCTGTGAATATATTAAAATAGCACATCCCATTGGTTCTTGTTTTAATGTAGCTCCTGTGTTTTTATCTTACAAAAGGATACTCTACTTACTATAAAACTCTGAATAATTTCCAAATGGTTTTTATTTCATTTTTCTTCATTCTACACATTAACAAGGCAATAAAAGAGAATATCTTTTTATAAGTATTCAAAAGTAGGTTATTTGTGAGACTAGCCATGTAATGTTTCAATACTCATTATTTCCTCTAGAACTGGTCTGAACAGGAGACTGAAATTTTTTAACGTGTTAAAAGCATTATGTAATTTTGCCTGAAAGTCAATTGTTCAGCTATTATTTTGCCACTTATTATCAGTTATAAAGTAAAAAAAAATACTTGATTTTTTCTCAGTAGACTAATTTCTTATTAAATTTAAATTATTTTCTCAGGCAATTATTTCAGTGTCCTTTGATTTCTTTTCTTTCTTCTTCCCACACATTCATGTGTAGGACTTCTGTTGAAAGCATTCTTTAATTCTGCTTCTTGATGGACACAAAAACATTGAAAGAAATGACATAGCTATTTTTTTTAAAGAAAACTCTCACTTCAATGACATTCAGAACAATTCCACATCCTGGTCTACACAGTGGAATGAGATGGCAATCTTCCAATGCTTCTGTGGATCCCACTTGGCCATCTAGTTATTTTCTATTGATAAAATCATCTCCAGAGCATTCCTCCTTCTATGCACCTGTCCTTTTTTAAATTAAATTTTATTGTCAAGGTGATATAGAGAGGTATCAAACTTGTTATCTCCTCCCTCATTTTTCTCCCACCTTTCATCCTCTCCAACCCCTCTCCCCCCAGTTGTACAGTTAATTTCCAACATATTGTCTTGTCAGTATCACTGTAGCATTGGTTCACTCTATATTCTTTGTCTCACCATTTTGATGTTCCCCTTCCATTCCCTAATTGTGATAAATTCATATACAATACCCAGTGTACCAAAATAAAATACAGTACCTTATCCTTTTAATCTCTGGGCTAATGAAATGACCAGCAAGGAAAAGCCTCTAAGGGTGTTTCACTGTTTGTCAATGGGGATTCCATCTGAGAACTCAGAAGTTGAAATCTTCTGCACTACTATATTTTGCATATTTTTGTAATGCTTTTAATATTTGTTTTTATCTTTATTACTTTCGTCAAGTTGTTCAGACTGTAACATTCTGTTATCCTTCTTTTGCCACAGAAAATAGTGCTCCACTCTTAGACAAATATACTTTCTCAATTCTCTTATAATTTCTCCAATATTCATCTATTGCCAAGTTTGTGAAAAAACATTGAAATAACATCATCTTTGAAATATATTGCCACTCAGCTACTCCAGCTTAATTGTTGGTTTTGTCTCATTTATTTTGGTTAATTTTATTGTTTCTATAAGTAATGCTCAATTCAACTTCTATTGATACAGTAGAGAAATGTGTATGGACTATATATAACTTTCGATTTATTTAAACAACATGGCAGATAATTTAAATTCAGCACATATTGTTATCATATTATAAAGATTATTTCTAAGTCACTTATCTTCTTTTTTAAGTATGAATCACTTAAAAAGGTTCTACATGTCCCTTCTTTTCCCATTTTTGTTAGTCTTTTAACAAAGCCTTTCCCTTCATTATTATGTTGAAGTTATTCTCATCACACCAGCTAACTTCTGAAGAAATGTGCTTTTGATATGACCCCACCTTAGCAAGACCCAAGGCTAGTGCTTTACTTCCTGAGAAACATCTCTACTTCTAATATTATCTTATATTAATAAACCACATTTTGCTTTTCTACTCACCATCAATGGAGAGTTATGCCATTCCTATTTTTAGCTTATGAAGAATCTTATTCTGAATATCTGTATACATAATTATATTTGGAGCTATGCTTTTATTTCTTTTGAGCTTGTCGTAACAGTCTGACCTCTAGGTCACATTATAACGTTATGTTTAAAACTTTTTGAAACTGTTAAAGTTTCCAAACTGACTGTATCATTTTGTAATTCAACTAGCAATAAGTGAAGGTTTCAATTTCTCTCTTCATTTGTACTTGCTGTTTTATTTTAGCATTCCCAGATGGAATATATAATTGTGTCATTTGGCATATCCCTAATGAATAATGATGTTAGTGAATCTTCCTGTAGTTATTGGAAATTTATATATATTGATAGAATTGTCTGTTCCAAACCTGTAAGTTTTACATTGTAATTACTCAATAAGTAATTTTCTCACCCTATAGATTGACCATTTACATTTATACTTAACACTGTATATTGAGAATATATATGTGTATATACTCACAATGTAACTATGAACTACATATTCAAGATTATGTGTGTGTGTGTGTGTGTGTGTGTGTGTGTGTGTGTGTGTGTTTACACTTCGGACTTGAACTTAGATCCTGGGACTTAAAATAAGGGACTCAGGAACTTACCCTGGAGATGACCTGAGTTTCTTATTTGCTCAGAGCTACCTCTCTACAATTTAACCTACCACTGTACTTAACTTTCCTGCCCAGACTGGCTTCAAACTGCGATCCTCAGATTTCTGCCTTCTGAGTAGCTACAATTACAGAATAACCCACTGGCATCCAGCTTCAAGACATATTTTAAATTAGTTTCTGTTTGTAATAGAGCTCCACTTTCATTCTTTTGCATGTGAGAGTACATCATTCATCACGATTTGTTAAAATAACTGTGTAGCATCATTGTACTATCTTGCCATTTTAGTTTACAAACAGAAAAAAAAACCACTATAGATATGTGGGATAATAATTTATGGGCTGCTAATCATTTTCTATTGGCTTAAATGTCTGTCTTTATGCTAGTGCCACACTGTTTGATTATTGTAGCATTTTACTAATCTTTGAAATAAAGTACAAACCCTTTAACTTTGTAGCTCCTTTTCAGATGTTTTGGATATTCTATATTTAATAAATTGCTTTTAAATGCTCAAGAAACAGTGCCATCACTTGTTAAGCAGCATTTAGTATCATTTTAGGTTGCAAGTATCATTTTTTTCCTTTTATCAATTTTATTTTATGGAAATGTGCACAACCTTTCATTGAAGAGTAATAGAAACTCAGACCTTTCCCTGATTACAGTGGACTGTTTGTCAACTGGGAATCTTGAGCAGAAGCACAGCACTGGCTTCATGTTACAGAAGACATCTAGGCTCGATTGGAGTATTGAGAGTTGCTCCACAGAGATGTCAGCCACATTTTGCAGTTGGAGAACACTAACATTAGTGACTTAGCTTTGTCCAGTGCAGTAGAAACAAAATGTAGGAACAGAAGCCAACTAACTGGCTCTACTTTATGTTGCTTAAGCTCTTAATGATGGTCAAACCTCAGAATTTCTGGCAAAACTGTAAAAAAAAAATCTGTCTCTGTCTCTGTCTCTTTGTTCTTCTCTGTCCCTCCCTCTCTTTCCACATTCCTTTTGCCTTCTCTCCCTGAAGCATGAATTATTATGAAGATTGTTACCTTATTTTTAAAAAGTATTATAATTATTTTTAAAATGTATCAGAAATTCATGATTTATGTTAAGTACAAAGACACATATTTAGGCATATTTTGTTAATTAGATGGCTTCAAAGTGTACAGAATTTAGAAATATTTTTCTGGATATGAAAATGAACATCCAGCAAACACTTCCTTTTTGCACATTCTAGGAGCTATCTTGTGGCTCTGCAACCATTTGATAGTTTACAGTTAATTGATAACTATTTCTTCACTTCTTGGTAATAATACTAGTGCCAAGACAACCCATAAAAGAACACATATAGGTTATATCTTACCTTTTTATCTTATAATGTGATTGTTCTTAGAGACTTTCACTATCTTTAGCAACACAGAATTGATTTTCTAAATGAATTCTGTCACAGCAAAAGTGTCTAGTGAATAATTTTAATGACATTTATAGAGCTATCTTGGGACAATAGTCCTCGAACACTTATTTGCCCTTGAGATTTAGAAGAAATCATATCTCCATTGCTTAAAATAAGGAACTAATTTAACTAAGTTCAAGTTAGCTGTGAACAAATGGATTAACAACCTCCTTATTACAATTTTAAATTACAGTTTATTTATTTATTACAATTTCATTTATCACATTTAATAGAATCAACTGTGTTGTTTCAGGGTGGAAAAACACATTAATTTCCAAGGACAACTTTGGGTACCATTCATTTCAAATAATATTATTATTCATTTTCTCAGTTACTACATTATGTGCCCTATGTAGTACAGAAATTCAAGAGACATAACAAGAAATTTTGCTGTTAATGAGCACATAATTGTCTAACAAATTTAATTTATTTGTGTTTGCATAGCTTAGGATTTTCTTGTCACTATAAAACTTTAAGATAATTTAAGATCTTTACTTTTTTCAGGATATAAATTAATATTTTTATATTTTCATAGAAGCAAAAATAATCTAGATATTTATTGATAAGAGTTTGAGCTTTTATTATATGCACCATTTTTTCTTGTCTCAAGAAATTTTTATTTGAATTGATAGTATTTTGAGGTTACTTTTTAAAAATGTAAGTTTATTTGGTAAAATATATTGATGAAGAAAATAGTAATATAATCAAGAAAAAGTACTCTTTATATTGTAGATTTACTAAAATACCCATAAAGAAGGTATTCATGAAGAAAATATTGCAGACAAAAATTTTAAATTTAGCAGATAATATATATTTGAAAACATTTTACATATCAAAACCTTTTTAGATAAATTTCTTCTCCAAAAATAAACCACTTGATTTGTGGAATAGAACATAAAGGATATTCTTAACTTTCAGATGTTTGATCTGTTCTTAAATTTGACTTTAGATGTAATGCTTGAGGTCTGATGATTCTGATGAAATAATTGATGACTTTCATCCATTCTTTTAATGATAATCTTGAGGGCTCAAGAGACTTAAAGGTAGAACTTTAATCCACTTATATATTTCTAAAAAGGGGAAAATATGTATATACTTAAAGGTCCATAATCCATTTTCAGAATTGGTATCCTGTCAAGATATTTTTCAGATTATATCATTAAAAGAGTAAAAAGTAACATTTCCTTAAAATGAGACAAGTGATCTAATTTTAATGACAGCTACTGTTAATGTTAGGCACCCAAATATAGTTTATAATGCTTAGTAATTACAGCAATCTTTCTTCTCTTTTACTAATTATTTAAAAAGAAAGAAGTAAAAGCTTTAAGAATGGACACAAAAGGCAGCTATATTGGATCTTTCTTGTCTAAAGCAAATAGCTTTCAAATCATTCCATTACCTGTCATCAGAGTACAAAAGGAATTAATCAAAAATGACATGAATTTTAAAGGCCTGCCAAAATCTCATGAGGAAAACAATCCTGTCATAAAAAGAAAGAAATTAAACATACTCTCCTTGATTTGGTAAAGAGATTTCACTTTCCCTTTTCATCCATCCATGCTATATAGGGTTATACATAAGATATAGCATTTAAATTCTCCTGGTACATTTGTTAAAAGTACTAATATTCTAGTTAATCCATACATTTCCACACTTTTTTATTTATCTAAAGTTTTCTTTCAAATAGTAAATTGGTATATCATCTTGATTTTTTGAGTATTTTTCAGTATATTATTTGGAACTATAAGTCTCCTATAGAATCATAGAATCAGTATACACAACAGAAACAAAATTCAAAGGAATAAAAAACATTCACCAGGGCATAGAAAACATATTTTGGTGAATGTGCATATAAGTGTTCAATAAATTATAATCTAATAGTTATCATTTGCTCATATTTAAATAATACATTTAATAAGAGAAAATGAATGATGTCACATATTTCTTGAAATAGAGGGAGGTACTGGGGTCAAGAACAGTGTGACATTGTCAAACCTAAAGGGTGACAATTAACCCACAATGACGTTTTAAATGCTTATGAGAAAATATATACCACATCTGTATCTATCCATCTATTTATCTATCTACAAATCTACCTAATCACTCTGAATAACCATCATCAGTTGCAATTTACTTAATCTATCCAAATGAAAGCATTCAAAATTTATAGAATGATTAATCCTGAAACTGAATTCCAACATTTGTAGATATAATTTATACTAATTAATAGAAATGTCAGTGATTATCTGCCTGTAACCCCTCTGTATCACATTTTGAAAATAAAGAAAGAAAAAGAAATGTCAGTGATGGTAACATCTATCTTAAGTGTCAAGGGTGGTATGTGCTACATATGTGGTATATACTACTAGTTTGTACATATGTGGTATATGCTACCATTTTGCTTTATAATATCATGAAAGCCAGGCATTATTTCCTCTTTTAAGAGATTAAAACCCTAGATTATAAGAGAATGCATAGCTTGAAGTCAAAGAACAGTAATGGACCAAAAACTCTGATCATCTTTGCAAATTTGCTCCCAGAGGTTCCATTAAAAGTGCTAAAGTAGTTGGATGTCTTTTACATTTGTGCTGAAATCAAAGGAATGTATTATCATTCCAGAGAAATACCCTCCTATCATATTAATAGTACATTATCACAGAACCAGTGTCATCAAAACATTCTCTCTCTGTCCTAAACATTATGGAGGCACCTTCCTTATGCATATTGTACAAAGTAGATTTTGATATTCCTATTGTGACATTAGCACATTAAAAATATCTCTTCTAATTAAAATGTTATCCAGAGCAATTATACCTTTTCTGGTTATTTGACTCTGCCCAAATTACCGAAAGTCTAAGGGTATGATATACTTGGAAGGTAGCAATTTAGCTTGCTATAGCTCCATATATGCTGACAGAAGCCTTAAAACACAGATCTTTCTTTCTCATGGCAATAGTGAGATAGAAGTCAGTTTGCTTTGCTGTTAGATTTCTCTTGGGAATATGAATACATCCATGGAGAGTCTAGGAAACTTGGTCTTTACATTAAATAGTATTATGGAGCCTCGCTCTTACTCTTGGCCTATTTGTCTCTCCTGTAAACAAGCCTGGGTTACGTGGGAGGGAGATTACTTATTTTCTAAGACTTTGCTATACAAACATCCTTACTCTGAAGGAAAAAGGCAATTAATGACTTAAAGCAAAGTACAAATCAATGCATTACATCACAAGATATGTAGAAAGCTGAGAAACTCATGGAGAGTGTTCTCCCAGAAGACTGAAAATCCATTTTTCCTTACAAATGTTGAGGATTCTGCTCAAAGTCTTTTGGTTTTAACTGCTTGGAATCTTAGACCATGTTCTTACCATTCTTGCTCAGAACCACATATTTTGATCTTATTGTGCTGTGGTTATGATTATTATATGAGTCATGGGTGATGGCATGATATGATCATCACCTTAAAGTTCAAACAGTTCTTATTTCTGTTCAATTGCATATAATTATTTTTAGAAAATTGTATTTAAAGTCTCATTTTTACCTTGTATGTCACTTAATTACATATCACTAGTGACATGAAAAATTTAATGTATTCAGTAAATGTTCCTCAAAAAGAAAAGAAAAAACATACCAAGGAAGTTCTCAACCCAGTATTACCAAGGGAAGGGGTTGTAGACTATCCAGTTGTTGATACATAATCTCAGATTTCTATTATTCATATTCAGTCAAAAAATTATATCAAATGTTCTGGTTTTTCTCATAGGAAAGTTGTGAAGGCTACAGAGGTCTCCTGGCTACTCTAGTCTTGGCCTGCCTCTTGTTAGGCTCTGATGTAATTAGTCCCTGAGAATTTTCTTCTTCCTTGAAGGGAGCTTCAAGGACTTGAGATGGTTTATTTCCTCCTCCTCCTCCCCCTCCCCCTCCCCCTCCCCCTCCCCCTCCCCCTCCCCCTCCCCCTCCCCCTCCCCCTCCTCCCCCTCCCCCTCTTCCTCCCCCTCCTCCTCCTCTTCCTCCTCCTCCCTCCCTCTTTCCCTCTTCCTCCTTCATCTTCCCCCTCCTGCTCCTTCTGCCTCTTTCTTCCCTTGCTCTTCCTCTTCCTTGCCCTCCTTCTACTTCAGTCTCTCTGATGTCCCCTTTAGTAGCTACTTTGAGAAACAGAGATGGTTTCAGATTGGATGATTTTAATCCTAGTCACAATAGGGAAAGCAGCTGAGATCTATTAAATAATTAAACAGAGGAAATCTTAAAATTTACAGATAGATAGAAGACAAACTTCTTACTATGTTATAATTCTTCAGAAGCTCTCCAGTTTGGATTTAAGTAAAAATACCTCACCTGTGGAGGGTTGGCTGTCAGTTTCCTCCCACTTCTCTCCTCTAACCTTTTCTTAATTGTGTTACTGCTGTGTTCTCCATCCATTTTAGGGTTCCTGCATCTCTTGCGTTTTCTGGACACTACGAGATACCTTTTCCTCTCATATCTGCCTTGCTCATACAAGCTTTTCCCTGAAGGGTCTATTCCAAAATTTCTTCAATTCATCTCCGGAAAGTTTTCTCTTTCAACAAGTCATATATGTTATATTGTGCTTAACTGACTTAAAAAATAACAATTTAATGAAAACTAAAAGTCAGTAAGCGCCAGCAAGAACAAATCTTCCCATAGAATACTAACATGGGGACAGATACATAGTGGGTATTCAATGAAATTGGTGAACAAATGAGAGAATATGTTCATAGAATGTTCTCTATTGGGTACCTGGGTACCTCCACACCTTCTATCTACCAATCCAAGCAATTCACTTCCCATGCCACTCTGATCTACTGTTTTTGAATGGCAAACACTGACACAAATGTCAATATCGGACTAAAATGTCAATTCCTCAACCAGGCCTGGCATTGCTTGACAAGCTTCCACATTCACCACCAAGAGAATGAAAGGACATCCCAACAAATCTTGTAGAGATATTTCCACTGTCAGTCATACACAATTTTTGCAAGTGCCTTTTTCACTTTTTCACTATGAACTTCTGAGGATGAAGCAGTTCTATGAGTACTTTAGCTATTCTTGAAACATACCGAAATGTGTGGTATTTGATGACTTATTGAATGAATAAATATATTGATTGACTTATAAAATCTGATCATTGAGTAACAGAAAACACATGGTCCTACTTTTGTGAAGCTCATGGTAGTAGTCATTAAAAAATAGTATATTTTTCCTTTTCTTGCTTGTTTGAAGTATAGTTAGAAGTAAGCCAAACAGCAAATTTATTTTTCTGAGGATCATGACTAGTTGCTATTAATTATCTTAGATTATACACAGCCAAAAATATCATCTCTAGTGAGATATTTCCTCTAAATTGAGATTAAAAGTTCACTTATTTAATAATGGAGTTTGAACTCAGCACCTCACATTTGGTAGACTGGTACTGTTCCCCATGAGCCATATACCTCATTTGTTAATTAAGTTTGAAATAGTCTTAAGAACTTGTCTGCCCAGGCTGGCCTTAAATTGTGATCCTTTCACTGTCAGCCTTCCCAATAACAGCAAGGATTATAGTGTAAGACACCAACACCAGGCCTAAAAGACTTCTTGACAAGAGCCTTTCAGATAGATTTCTAAGTTTGTCAAGAAAAAAAAAATCATCAAAGAGTAATTGCATAAACACTGTTGAGTTGCCATTCTTTTCCATAGACCTCCTAAGCAAAAATCAAGAATAGGACAAGTTTAAAGTAGGTAACAATCACACTAGAATTATTTGTCATGATATTTTAGGTATTATGACAAAGTATCTAAGGAAGAATTTAATTCATTTAAAAGGCATATTGTATGTTTGTGCTCTGTTTTTGGAAACACTAAAATAATACAAAGTTAATATTCAATGTAGATAAAATATTTAGAAAATAGTTTAGAGCACAAGGAATATTCAGAATTTATAAGTAGGTAGAACACTGAAGAAATTAGGATCTCACGTAAAAAATTTTAGAGGGACTGATTTACAGTTAATATCAAGGATTTTCCTCAGTAATATGAAAACTTTCACACATTAATTAAGAGAATAAATTTTAAACTAAGCATCAACTACTTAGTTCTTTCATTACACAGGCCACCAGTTTTTATTTGTAAGGCATGGATTTCCGTGTAACAATAAAGCATTACCATAGAACATGGGGCCTCAGTTAAATCAATTTCAATTAACTACTTAGTTGATATTGGTTTATACAAGATGATAAAGATGATGATGGTGGAAAACTTCAGAGATCATCAATAGCAGGGTTCACCACTTCCTCTTCCCTTAGGCCATTCTGTGTACCTCAATGTGATAAATATGCTAGACCTATGAGTAGATACATGGAAACAATTTATTTTTTGAATATGTTCCTTAGTATGGGAAGCATGTTTATATACCACTTCAAAATGGTATTTAAAGGTGTATGTCAATGATCTATTATAAATATTGACAATTTTGATAGTGAACTAAGATTGCTGTATCATCTGCCCTTTTCAAGCTGTGATTTCCATCAACAAAGGTTCTATACATATACAGATGGTGGGCAAAGAGAGAGGATGTCCTTTGTCTTCAATAGACTACATCAAATATAAGTAAGGCACTATGGAGTATCCTTCTCTCCTTCCCACCTTCCTTCCTTCATCCCCCTTCCTTCCTTCCTTCCTTTCTTTTTTTCTTCCTTTCTTTCTTTCTTTCTTTCTTTCTTTCTTTCTTTCTTTCTTTCTTTCTTTCTTTCTTTCTTTCTTTCTTTCTCTCTCTCTCTTTCTTTCTTCCTTTCTTTCTTTCATTCTTTCTTTTTTCCTTCCTTCCTTCCTTTCTTTTTTACAAAAATATTTTATTGTTAGTGTACCGGTGATATACAGAGGGGCTATAGTTACATGACTTAGGTAATGAATACAATTCGTTTTAAACTATGATTCCCCTTCCCTTACTCTCTTCCAGTTATTTCCTCCCACCTCCACCCACAAGATTTACAGTTCTTTTTCCACACACTCTAGTGTGTGCTACTGTTGTATTTGCTTGCCCTTTGTTTTACCTTCTCTCTGACCACCCCTTACCTTGCCAAAGACAATCAAGACAAAAGGAAAAGAAAACAAAAATGATAACTAGAAAAATCTCTTGTTTCTTTTTCTTGGAGTTCATTTCATAAACTATTATTTTATATGATCAAATGCATATAGGATTGAGCCTTTGTGGTCTGGTTTTATGAATGTACTCCTTTGACCTCAGTGTGTGAATATCTAGAGATATCATGTCCCAGTGTATGTGGAGATATATATGTATACACACATATATACATATATGTGTGTATACATATATACATATATATATATCATGTACACACACATTCCACATTTTTACTTGTAGAGTTATAGGCATATTCTAGCTACAACAAATGAGGAAAACCATGGACCTATATTTCTTTGGATCTGGCTTACGTTGTTTAGTATAATTGTCTTGAAATCTTTCCATTTCCTTATGAATGGTATAATATCATTCTTTCTGATTGATGAATAGAATTCCATTGTGTATATATACACCATTTTCCTTATCCATTGACATTCCATCTCATCCAGTTAGAATGACCATTATCAAGAAAACTAACAATAGCAAATGCTGGTGGAAATGCATGAAAAGAGAACTGTACTACACTTTTGGTGGGAATTTAAGTTTATTCAACCACTCTGGAAAGTAGTATGAAAGTTCCTCAAAAGACTAAACATAGAGCTTCCTCATGACCCAGCAATCCCACTCCTGGGAATTTATCCAATAGAACACAACTAAGGCCACACTCATGCTACCAGCACAACATTCATTGCAACATTATTTACCATAGCCAAAATATAGATTCAACCCAGATACCCCTTCTACATTTCTTCCTTCACAATTTCACTAAATGAATTTTAGAAGTGAGCTGATTTATATGTAGTTTCAAAGATTATCAAAGCCTAGCTCAGTCAGGAGATAAAAGAAGAGGATGGAATATGGAGGTTGCTTGTTAAAGATACATGAGCAGATTGAATATGAGAGGTAAATCTCTGTGCTTCAGAAACCTGCAGTAGGGAAAACATTAGATAACATGAGCCAAAGAATAAGAGAATCTATTTGAACACAAATTCTTTAGTTAATGAGGAAATATAGGCATTTATAAGCCTCTTACTATTAAAATGAATGATACATTATTGGAGCTAGGCTCTTTCCTAATCAATCATGGCAGTCAGGAAGCTGAGGCAGGAAGAGGGTGACTTGGATTGCGAGTCTGAACTAGTGAGTTTGAGGCCAATATTCATATGTCCCTGTGTCATATGTTCCTATGTGTTTTTTTTTTCTTTTCAGCCTGAATTTGTAAGAATCTCATAACTTTTCCTAAACACTCTTAATTTTGGGTGTAAAGAATATTACAACATCTACTGGTCCAGGTGCTACAAGGTCACAATTTCCTGCCGAAAGAAATAAAAGCACACATTTTGACAGTCATATGAGTAGGTAGGGGGAATTGAGCTTTGTATGTATAAGTGAGAAAATGAGAGCAGGGAGCCAGAGTCCATTCTCTGTTTGTATCTACAGGTGCTGAGGACTAACCTTTAAAAGTAAAATAGCTTTATTGCCTCAAAACTGGAGTGTGGGGATATTTTTAGTTTTTTAAGTCAATTGAGGGTAGAAATAGAGAAATTTGAGCCAAGGTTGCATCACTTTCAAATATTCGGCTGGCAGTACAGTAAAAAGGCTTTACAGCACAAGTGGAATACAAGGTTGAAATAACAAGTCAGTAGGATGTGCAGAAACCAAAGAGTGAGGTAAAATGTGAGGATGAGGTCAGGAACAACAATTGCAATTTTTCTCCAAAGGCAAGCGGCAAAATCAGAGTAATTATTTGGTCTGACTTTTAGAGCTTTTTCACTTGATTTAAAATTACAATTCATATGTACTCTATCTTTGTAGTACCAACCAACATATAAGTTTACACAGACTACTGATAAAATATCATATATTGACATTTAAATAGACTTTTTAAAAAATATTTCTGCAGGGGAATCCTAAGATCAAGATATTGGCTTACTGGATATTTTGGTGAGAATTTTTTCCTCTAGTTTTCCAATAGTAGTGTTTATTCTGTGCCTTTATCTCTAAGGATGAAAAGAGGAGAGAAAACTAGAAAATGTCTCTTCTTTCATTTTTCTCTTTCTGGTATCCATAACTTCTCATAATGATCCTATTCCCATCATGCATTCACTGTCATCATTTCTTTATCTAGTTGACTTTTTCCCAAAGGCTCAATCTCTAAATACCATCATGTCTCAGGATAGGGTTTAAGAATTTGGGACAGACACAATTAGTCTATAGTATATGTCCTTGGTCTCTAAAATTCCGTGCTCTTTTTGTATAACCACTACTTTGAATCTTTCCAACAGCTCCTAAAGTTTTAACTTATTCCATTAATCTTGCTGTGTGAATTTTAAAGATTCACCACAAGGCAATCTAAATCACTTCAGGGACAAGAAGTAAAACTTTCTCCCAACACAGAATTTTCTGTTGTGAATCTGTGCAATATCACAAGTTCCCTTCTTCCAAACACACAAAACAGGAACAACACAAAATTGGTATACCCATTCTGAACAGATATGGACATTGAATTTGTCTTAGGAAAAGATAGAATCAACAGAATCAAGTTCCATTCTAAAACTGAACAATAGGAAAGGGTGAGAAGGTCTCATGTGACAAGAACTACAGTGTGAGTTTTAACAAATTGTAAGAATAGAAAATGTTCGTCTTTGATTCAAAGCTCCGACTTTCAGATCCACATGGGGTGGCTGTTCATTGACAGCAGTGTATGTCATGCACTCAGTTAATCCAATTGATTTCCTTGTCCTGTGGGGATGTAGAGGTCTTTGTAAGATATTTGTGACTTTCTCTGTCTTAGGTTTCTAGATTCCCTCACCTCTAAACTCCCTCTAGTATGCTGCTAGAAGAAGCTTTACTCTTTCCAAAAGTATTCTATCTTATTCTTAAAATATTCTTTAGCCATTCCAAATAAATGGTGTTTTTACTGACTGCTTCCTGTACTGTCTCCACCTCCATATATCACCTCTCATTTCTCTCCTCCACTCTCTCTCCAAAACAACTCAGATCATTTCCCAGAAACCTGCATTTGACATTTTTGTCTTACTTCTGTGGGCATTGCTTCCTGTGGTGTCAGCATTCATGTGCAGCTGTAGATGGCTCATTTTGAGAGAGAAATTTTGAGAAAAATTATTTTCTCAAAAAATAACAATGTTCTGGCTATGAATAATTATAATGACAAATGTGAATACATATAAGTATATATATATGCATATATACAGCATGTGTGAGAGAGAACAAAGTGCAAGCAATGTTTTACAGCGTATGAAAATAAACCATAATAATAACATTCTCTGACTTTTATCACTCTTAGGTAGAGTCTAATATTTCAAGCTGCCTGTGTGTTTCATTTTTCCCCCTATAACTTGCAGTGTTTGGGTAGAAATTACAACGAAATGAAACATTGATTAGCACATAAACTGATCATTTGTTGTCTGTGTCTTTCCACATTATAAAACACATTTTCTATTTCATTATTTCTAATGAGAATTTTGTATTTGACTGTAAGTAAATAATATATATGTTATGACATATGCATCTCCATTTCCACATATGGAAACTGTTGTAGGGAGAAAAGCTGACTCCATCTTGACTAGGGAAACATGGTAGGAAATGTTGGGGGGAGTGGATCAGGTCAACCTGACCCCAAAATTCTGCTTCTGTAAATGGCTTGCTTAACTTGTTTGTTGCTTGCTCTACCCCCTGTGTCAACCTCCTACATTTGTGCTATGCGTTTACCTTTATAAAGCCCAATTTGAGGACTGCAGGGGGTCTCAGTCTCAGTGCCCAAGTCTGCACTGTGTCCCTGGCTGGTCAGTCCACTTTTCACTGTTGCAGTTTCAGCTCCCGAGTCTGTGATGCATGCATCCCTGGCCATTCAGTTTACTTGTTGCTTCCCCAATAAATCCATCTTTTTGCTTGAGGCTGTCTCTGAGTGGTAGGCTCTTGGAGGGATAGGAAATCCCCTCCCTCCAACCCCATAATAGAAACAGCACTTGAAAACACATTCTCAAGTGTGTACCGTTACTCCATATGTGTCCTCATGGTTTTTAAGATAAATTCCTCAAAGTGAGATAGCTATTTCAAAGGCTATTTGCTGTTGCCTTAGAATTTTGTTGCTAAGTTCTGTGCAGGTCTTCCATCTAGATTTATCACACCTTATGTTTAATGAGGCCATGTCCTCAAAGCTGAATGTAGACTCCGGTGAGAATCTAGAAGAGTGAATCTGAACCAAGAGTTATTCACTGTGGTCAAAAGGAGGTTAGAAGCTCAATGCAAATCTTGGGTTTTTTTTGGATGACTTAGTGACGAGGAATTTTTTTTCAAGTGTACCTAATACAATGTAATTTTCAGAGACAAATAAACTGCTACTGTCAACCTGTTTCAAAAATGCACATGCATACACACACATGCACACACATATACACACATACACCATATTTCACCTTAGGCAGTATAGTATACCCAGAAGACAATGGACTGGATGCTTCAAGCAGTTTTAAGAGCTCTTTAAAAGTTTAATTTTGGGGCTGGGGATATAGCCTAGTGGCAAGAGTGCCTGCCTTGGATACACGAGGACCTAGGTTCGATTCCCCAGCACCACCACATATACAGAAAACGGCCAGAAGCGGCGCTGTGGCTCAAGAGGCAGAGTGCTAGCCTTGAGCGGGAAGAAGCCAGGGACAGTGCTCAGGCCCTGAGTCCAAGGCCCAGGACTGGCCAAAAAAAAAAAAAAAGTTTAATTTTAGTTTAAAATACCTTTTGTTTTCTGAAAAATTGTGGAGTGTGCAAAAATTACCTTTTTTTTCCTCATGACAAATTTAAAAGTGAATTAGTACATAGAAATGAGGAGAGGTGTTTTGTGAAGTGGTACTAGACAATTGCTATCATTGCAGTATCTATAAGAGTCCTCTTAAACGAGTAAAATATTCCCTGTTGTGTCAAGTGCCATGAAGTTGCATTACGTCCTCCTTCCCATTAAAGTACCACTTAGTACAATGGAGTGCAATTAAGCCAATCGAGCCATGGTGATCTGAAAGGTAGTTCTTTTCCGAAGTGCTTCATTTACTCCTCTGTGTTAATAATGGATGGCTTTTCCATATTGTGCTATCCTGCATTACTCAGTAAATAGTAGGAAAATATTTCATGCCTAGACTAAATGGGATATAAGTTATTCTATTTTGTCGGCATATTCTGGATTCAAGTTTTCTAATAAAATACTCTTCATTTTTTAAAATTGTTACCTAAGGACTAATAAAACAGTATTACTTGTATGTAGTATATTCTAGGGTTTTGTAAGAAAAAATGACTTCAGTATCTTCCGCTTGAGTGTGTTTTATTTTTCTCTCATGTTTTGTCTTTCAACTAGAGCCATAAATTTAGGTAGAAGCTGTCATTTCTACCTTGAGTATACGCTTTCATATTGTTGATACTCAGATGTATTAATAATGACTATAACAATACTTTAAACACCTTTAAATTTACGTCTGCCTTGGATTACACAGATTACATGTAATTCTGCTAATAATACGTGGTCATTGGATGATTTATGTCTTCACAAAAATTTAAAATATTTCTCTGACTGCATAGCTTTGTGTGGATGAGTTAGCTTTTTCAGCTCTTGCAGGTTTTTCAATTTTTCTTCTACCTCAACTCATAGGAAACAATTTCTTCCTAAAGACTAAAATTAAAAACTTTTCAACTCTTAAGACATTTTCTGGTTATAATATTTTATACAGCTATTGGCTTATCAGTCTTAGATTTTCCCAATCATCTTTTAAGTTTTTACTTTAAGTTTTTTAAGTATTTATCAAACTCCATTGTCTTGCTTTATTCTGATGGATATCATCTTAAACTAGACAAGGTTTTGTCCTGTTTACATTTGAATTGATCCTCTCTATATTGTGATTTTTTTAATTATTATTTTTATTTCTAGTCACAGGTTTTCATTAACTTCTTGTATTCCCTTCAATACATTTTTATGTTTTAATGATAGAAATTGTAAGTAGCCCTTTTAAAATTTTTGTATTTTTTGGTATAATTTATTTACTTATTTCTCAAATTTCAACTTTACTATAACCTGCTTGTTGAATGCCTCAATTGCCTATGTGTCCTTTATACTGACTTAATAGAACATTCTTAAGCTATAAAAATAGTAATTTGATTCTCTCCACTTCCCCCTTAGCAGTCTCAGTAACCAACACACACTTCTATGAAGTGGATGGAATTAGTTCTCAGAAACTCTGTCTCAGACTGTCCAGGTGTTGGCCTCCACACAGAAATTGTATTTGTCCTCTAAGAACTGTTCCTCCAGGTATGAACAGTGGAGCAGAATCCCTGATCTCATCTAGAAATTGGTTTGAAAGGCAGAAACTCTGCTTTCATATCAGAGCCACTGAATAAGTGTTTGCATTTAACAAGATCCACAAGTGATTTTTGCACACATTCAGTGAAGGTTCAGGTCAATATTGTTCCTGTTAGCAAATGTTCTAGCAGCAAAACTGGTTATAGTTTTTATGACAAATATTTGTATTGAATATATTAACATTATCTGCTTAGTGTATCAAATTTCACTCGCTTTGCTTTTGAAAGTAAAATAAAAACATAAAAATGTAAAAAGATTGTTATGTTCTACACTTGAGTTAATTAAGAAACATAAGCTCTTTCTAAACTTACATATATTACTGGAATTTATTTCTTATTTAGAATGGAAACATTTCTGGCCAGTGTTACAGAGAATATTTATTTATTTTTGCAAATATAATTTACCTGTTGAAACTGGTGCTTTTACTTTAGTTATTATTTCACTTGTTTCTATACTAGTTTTTCTTTATGGAATCAAAAATTTAATATTTTTTGAAATTATATTAAATTTTACATATAAATTAAATTTTTATTGATGGTACTTGGGAATGAAAACTGGGCCTTGTACTTACAAACTGAACCATGCTTCCAGATCCCTTTTTCAGTGCATAGTTTCAAAGATTCAGTCTCACTTTATACCGAGGCTACCATTTAGCTACAATTTTCCTACCTGTGCTTTCCTGTGTTGCTGAAGATGACAAAAATTGTGCCATTCTGCCTACCCATTGTATTTCCCCTGTGGGAATGTACCACCTTGCCCAGATATTGGTTGTGATGGAAACATGAATTTCTTTATGCCTGGGCTAGTTTGGAACTGATTTCTGCTTCCCAAGTCGGTAAGATTTTAGGTTTTAGCTCAGTGTCTAGCCTACAACTTCTTAATCATTAATAAGTATAACTTGGTTTTACTAAAATAGAATGCATTACATTTCCTTAATTTCTTTGTATAGATTATAAGAGCTAATTTTGAATTGAAGTAAGTTATGAAATAATAAAAAGTTTTCTTATATTCCTTGAAAACTTTTCCCTAAGAAAAAATTTATTTTCATGTTTATTACTATTAAAACTTAAAATGGTCACTTTGGTCACAAATAAGCATCACGGAACAATAATCCAGTTCAAATTCAACATTTAATGAACAACACTTTACTCATTAATTAAAATATGAGAGAAAATACCATAAATTTATGTGATAAAGTCAGATTCTGAGACTGAGCGCTGATCTGACAGGGATTCAAGACATATTTATCTATACAAATTGCCACATATGTAAAACAATTCAACTAAAACAGTGCTAGTAAAGAAGAATCAGTAAATATCAGCTGTTATCCAATACAATGCTAATATTGGTTATCTGATCAAAAATATTTGAAAATATTGCATTTTTTTACAAAAGTTGGTACTTGCATTGATGGTTTAAAATGAATAGAAAACACATTGTAAGTGCACTAATAGACATTGTGGAATGCAAAGAAAAAATTAGTGAATGTTAAGCATCTATGACAGTAGGCACCTAAGGATTGCTCACAGACAGATAAAAACAGAGTGCCTTATACGACTAGAGAGGAGGCAGAAAAATATGGTTATATTCCAGATTTGTAGTGTGTGGCCTGAATATTGAGAATAGAATATTGAACAAATTTAGTTTGGATTATTATATAAAACTTTACAATCTAATTGATGATTGTAGCAAGCATATTAGTTGGTATTTACTTATAGTGATAATTTATAGGAGTCAACAATTTTATCAAAAAACAGTGAACACATATAGAAATAAAGAGCCAAGAAGATAATGTAGTATTCAATGAATCTAAATAATTTCCCAATATATCTAGTTTTATTTTTTTAATTTTCTTTTAATTTCTTTTAATTGATATGTTTCTTTTTTGGTACTACAGGGCTTGAACTAAGGACTTCTACTTGCCAGGCAGGCACTCTACCATGGAATAGACTTATTTTGTACTGGATATTTTTGGAATAGAGGCCTTTTTCCTGTCTAGGTGTGTACCTAACATGTTATATGCTTGCTTTAGCTAAACTGACAAGTTCACACCACCATGCTCAGGTTCTTTTCATTCAGATGAAGTCTAAGAACTCTTCTTCTCTGGCTGGCCTGAACAGAAAAGTGATATATCCAATTTCAGCCTTTTACATAGCTATATGTATAGATGTGAGCCATTGGCATTTGGATATTAATACTTTTTCATCACCCTGGCCTATCTTCTACTCTGTGCTAATTTCATTGGCTATGTATGTTCATGTTTATGTTCATTTATGCGAACATGCTTTATGTATTTAAGAAGGTCATACTATGTTTTACCTAATACACGCTTATTTTTCTTATATTTGTCCTATGCATTAGATAGAATTTAGTATTTCCTTACAATTGTTTCAATAAATACACTTTTTAATTGCATCATGGTTGTAAGTACTGCTCTGGTAGTGAAATGCAATTATAAATACTTAATTCCATTGAGGTTTCTTTATCAGACATCCTCACAAATCTTAGGACAGGAAAGGTCTGAGATTCCTACCCTGGTAAGCAATGGTATTGTATCACTACATGGTAGGGTGACTATAAGATTTATTGCCCAAACTGAAACACTTTTGAAAGCAAAGGGAGTACTATTAATAATTACACCTGGACAACAGACATAAACCACAACTGTCCTGGACAAGCAGGATGTATGGTCATCCTATTACATGATGACAGTATAGTGATGTATGATTGGGACCTTTCAAGCCTAGAATATAACCTGGTTTGAGCCTTTTTTTTCCCCTAACCTAAGGTATTTTGGATTGTCTAGGTGTAACCTCTTTCCTCATAGTTAGGTGGTAACAAGACTTGTAACAGAAAATAAGTCTTTTGTTCTGTTATGAAAGACAAACTTGTGTGTTTGAAAATCGGCTTGGATGTAAGGAATAATTTGAAAATTCAACTTGAGTAATACTGATTCTTTCTCTGTGTTGGTGACAAAAGATTATAAAGAGCTATGGACTGAATGTATTTCCCTGGAATTTATTTCAACAAACTCTTAATATATAAAATTTGCTAATATTTTATTAGTTGTTCCTTTTTATTAAATTATTACAGAATAAAATGGTCTTTAAAAAATCTGTTAAGGGAGATTGCAGTCCGAAATCCAATGTATATACTACAAAATTAAGAAAAGAATGTTAGTACGGGCAACATTGATCAAGCTATGTATGCAAAAACTGCTTTACTAAATGGAAGCTCCATTGTACAACTACTTAAAGATAATTAAAAAAAGATGAAAACATACACAAAAATCAATTAATTTTAAAAAATAATACAGTATGGGGAAGAAAGGGATCAGTGATGTTTTAAAAAGTGAAATTGGTCAAGATATATTATATTCATAAACTGCTTTGTTAAATTGCAACTCCTTTGTACAATTACTTAAAGGTAATAATGAAAAGAAAAAATATGTTTAGCCTTAAACATGTGTCTAAATTAGGCAAAGAAAATGTGAGTATGTAGCCCTACTTAAACATGTATTATTTGTTTCTTCTATGATATTACTTACATTTTTGTCTATTAGTACTATCAAGTTTTGAAATATAATAAAATTTATATTATAATATACCTTATTGAAAACTTCATTGTATTTTAAGTCAATTAATTAAATATAATGAAATGATCATATTGTTACCATGTTATATATCAACTATACAATCATTTAATTATATAATGATAATTATTTAAATGTGTGAATCTATTCAAAACGTGGGATCTTTTTCATGAACTATGATTTTTCTCAACACTTACTGTCACTATTTATCCACTTGGTGTTTTGAATGTTCTTATCCATCTTTTCATATGTCTATTTTTGCTCCCATTTTACTTGTATTTTCTGGATTTATCCATTGGTTCATATTTTTGTTACCAATCTTTTCAAACAACTCTGTTTTTATTATATGTATCAATCTGGAGAGTAACAGCTATTTTGCACTAAGAAGTTATTAGATCTGACATTAAAAACTTAAAGATAGTTTATTTTAGGCTCTCACTAAATCTAATGTTTTCTTTTGGCTCTCAAACTTATTTGAATTGCGTTTGTTCTCTAGATTATCCAGGCTGTTTCACTTCTCATGATTGTTCCATTTTGACATGAGTTACCAAGGTTAACAGTGGCAGAACAAGGGAAGACTGGTGTAAATGACCTTTCATTATTTCTCTCATGTCCCACTAAGATTAGTAATATGGCCAATGCATATGATTTATTACTGGAATAGTTTTCTCATCAAAAGAAAAAATGCAAACTAATACTAATGAATAGTTTTAATATTTATGATAGGTTATTTCCTGTACATAAAATAAGTTGAATTTTTAAATCTCTCTTTTGCGAAATGAGTTTGTTTTGCTCACATCAAATAAAGTGAATAAAACTCTTCTTTTTTTTACATTGCTTATTAATCAAGTTGCTAATTTTTCCTGCCTTTTAATATGGCCATTCTGTTTTTCCTTTCCATGCTACTGCGATTTATCTTATCCTTTCTATGCTTTCATATGTAAGCAGATGCATAATTTTTGCTAATATCTAAAAGCAAGGTACCCATTTATTGTTCCATAAAGTTACATGTATTGTATGGATTTGCTAGGGCTCCCTAACAAAAAGAAAGATATATATTATCTCATGTTTCTAGAGCAGAGGTTCGAGTCAAGTTGTCCACAGTGTTGACTTTTATTTAGAGTATTTAAAAGAGAATATGTTCTTTTGCTCACTAACTTTTGGTCTTTGTTGCAAGTCTTTGGTGTTCCTTAGCTTGTACACATATCTGAACTCTGACATCCCTTTCACATGACCTTTCCAATGTGAATGTCATTGTCCAAATGTCCTCCTTTTGGCAAGATACTAGTTACACTGGACTACTCCAGTGAGCCCCATTTTGAACTAACTGTATATTGTTTTGTCTCCACTACTTGAGTAGGTGCAATTATATGGTGAAACATCACATTAAACTACCTTAGATATTTGGGGGTATCCAAATTCCCTTTTACCATGTAGTCTCTGTCTTGTTTTAACATTTCCCTATATTATGTACTCAGTAAATGCAAACTTAATATGAATAAATAAAGGAAAACTGGAATGCATCATAAAATGAAAAGGACTTATTTGTGGGTGAATAAATGTGTAATGTAATATATAATTCCTCTTTGTGATAAAAATCCCAATGCCTTTTCCCAACTTATTTCTTCTTTTGCTAATTTGGTAGTTACATTTATTTTTGATGTTAAGAAAATTTTTATCAAAAATATATTGGTTTTTTGTTTATTGCCAGTCCTTGGACTTGAACTCAGGGCCTCGGCATTGTCCCTGAGCTTCTTTTGCTCAAGGCTAGGACTCTACCACTTAAGCCACAGCGCCACTTCTGGTCTGGCTTTTTTCTGTTTATGTGGTACTGAGGAATCAGACCCAGGGCTTCATGCATGGGAGGCAAACACTCTACCATTAGGTCATATTCCCAGCCCCTCAAAAATATAATGAAGTAAATATAACAATATATTGTGATTATTATACAGAATATATAATTCCCAATCAATAATCTTAATTTAATATGTACTTCAGTACTTAAGAAATTTTATTTTACTCATAGCATTTAATTGGTTTGGTACTTTCTATTAACTTATTTTCTTCCTCTATTTTGCCTTACTCTGTTTCTTAAGAATATTACTCATCTTTTGTCTGTCTCTGTGCAGTCTGTATTTATCTCAAGCATGCAGTATGAAAGTACTGATGACATGATAATTCCACTCTATAAATATTTTCATAATTAAGAACTTTGCTTCTAATGATCAAATAACATTCATGGGGCTGGTTTATATTAAAATAATTATCTAAAATATGTTTTTCATTTTCAATTATTCCTCCTCTATTCTTTCTGGCATGTTGCTTGCAGTATTTTGGGTTTTGTTGGCGATTTTTTTGGTTGCTTTAATTTGTGTTACATAACAGAAATCACTGTTATGACCCTGACCCTCCCACTATAACATGAAAGTTCAACCAAGGCAAAATCTAAAATTTGAGAGGTAGTGATAGATAATTATTTGCAGTTTTAGAAAGTTCTTAATTATGAATCTATTTCTAGGCTGTTCTAGTATTGAATATAATAAATTTGACATCAAATGAACTTGTTAAAGCATCAATTTTGCTAAAATCTGTATTTATTTATCATTTCTTAATTTCAGGATTTTCATCTGCCAAATGTATATTGCAGAGTTGGTTTAGGATATGCATCATCATTTCCTTACTAAATAAAATCTTATTTGGTTTAACATCCCAGTACTTAGTATAGTCTCTCAGGGTCAAGTATATTTGTTGAATGAATGAATGAATGAATGAATTCAGTGTCAGACTGATTTTGTTACAAAGTTAAATCTTTCAGTCACAGTTCCTGTATACAAAATGCAATGGGAGCCAGGCTCCAGTGGCTCATGCCTGTAATCCTAGCTATTCTGGAGGCCGAGATCTGAGGATCATGGTTCAAAGCCAGCCTGGGTAAGAAAGTTCGTGAGACTTATCTCCAATGTGTGGCTCAAGTGGACGAGTGCTAGCCTTGAGCTGAAGAGCTCAGGGACAGTGCCTGGGCCCAGAGTTGATGCCCCTTGACCAACAAAAAATGAAATAAAATAAAAATAAAAACCGAATGCAAGGGGCCCACAGTCTTCTTGGCCGTTGAGGAGAAAGAACAAGGAAATTATACAGATAGCTATCCACAGAATCATAGTTTTATACACACACAGACACAGACACACACACACATATTTATTGTCAAGGTAAAGTACAGAGAGGTTACAGTTGCATATGCTAGGTGGTGAATACATTTCTTGTCCAACTTGTTATACCCTCCCTTCTTTTTCTTTCATCTTCCCTTCTCCCCAATCCCTCTCTCCCATGAGTTGTACAGTTAGTTTACAACATATTGTCTTGTAAGTATTGCTGTTGCATTGGATTGGCTTTTATCCTTTGTCTCACCATTTTAATGTTCCACTTCCCTTCCCTAATTCAGATAGACATATATAAAATACCCAGGGTACCAGTATCAAGTACAGTGACACAAGGGCTAAATCATAAGGAAGGTGGATAGAAGAAAAAAAATATTACACATAGTATGTTGAAAATAACAACATCAATGATAAGCCACTTGGCTTGTATATTTCAGAGGTCATTTCTCTTAGAATCATCTTCTGTGATCATATATACATAGATATTGAGCTACTACAATCATCTTCTAGGACTATCCTAGACACATACTAGTTATTACCAATAAGGGAGACCATAAAGTTTATGTTTCTTTGGGTCTGGCTTACTTCACTTAGTATGATTTTTTTCTAAGTCTTTTCATATTTTTATGAACGGGGCAATGCCATTCTTTCTGATAGAAGCATAGAATTCCATTGTGTGTACATACTACAATTTCTTGATCCATTCATCTACTGAAGGGCAATTGGGTTGGTTCCATATTTTAGATATGGTAAATAATGCTGCTTTGAACATGGTCATGCTGGCAGTTTTAGTATGGCCTTGTTTATGATTCTTGGGGGCAAATGCCTGTAAGTGGGAGTTCTTTGTTTAGCCTTTTGAGGACCCTTCACAGTGCTTTCCAGAGTGGTTGAACAAATTTACAATCCCACCAACAGTGTAATCATAGCTTTTAAGAAATGTTTTGATTAAAAACTACTTAAGCCAGGCTCTGCTGTCTCACACCTGTAATCCTAGCTACTCAGGAAGCTACTGAGAGCCATGGTTCAAAGCCAGCCCACGCAGGAAAGTTTGTGAGGCTCTTATTTCCAATTAACCACCAGAAAACCAGAAGTGGAGTATGGTTCAAGTGGTAGAGCACTAATTTTGTGCTGAAGAATTTGGGTACAGTGCCCAGGCTCAGAGTCCAAGCCCCATGACCACCATTACCACCAAGTACAAAAACTTAACCATTTGTAGTAGGCCATCAGTGATAGTTTATTTATTTATATATTTTTTTCTGATTTGCATTTTATTTCGGATTGCATTTTATTAACTTAGAAATTAAGTAAGGTCTTTTAAAATAAATATTTTTGAATAATAAATTTCCTCAGTTGGAGATAAATATAGACATCCATTTGTAGTCACAAGGGATTGAGTTCAGGATAGCTATGAATACAAAAATCTATTGATACTTAAGTATTTTCAGATCTATATATTTCCTGTGTATACTTTAAATCATAGCTGAATTACTTACAATGCCTAATACACTGTAAATATTAGATAAACATTATAGTATTATAAAATACAGTATATTTTTTAGGAAAAAATAACAAAAATTTCTGTGTTTAGGAGATGAGAGTTTTAAAAATAATCTTTAACTATGGCTGTCTGAATACTCAAAAATGAAGAAATGAACAATGCAGGAATGTTAATATACAAAAATATAAATCTATAATTTTAAAACTAAACTTTAGAAATATTTATTTAAAGAGCTCATGCAAATATGTTACCCTAGCATTAGCTGTTTTATACAAAAGCTTTATCAGATCTAATATTTTATTCCATTTTCAAGTGATCAGGTCATCCTCTCACAATTCTTAGTATGCTACCAGAGGGCCTGGACATCTGGGATAGAGAAGAACTTCTGTTCTCATGGTCAGCAAGTAGCATGGGTCTATTTGACTCTGTTCTCTTTCTTTCCAAGTCCCACACAGAGCTCAGATAAATGTTGAGATAAACAATTAGTGTTTTACAGAAACAAAATTTTGAGTTTAGGGAAGGTGGGTTTCTAATGTACTTTGCCTTAAAGGAGACTTTTACACCAGTGCTCTTGGGTCGCAAGTATACTCGCTTTTTAGATGAGATCAGGCGTGTTCAGGGTAGTATGGCCGTAGACCATACTAGCTTTTTAGCGAGAGACTCTCTAAACTCTCTGGTTTTCAAGACTCTTCAGAATACAAATATCTCTAAGAAGATAATCTGGAACGAATGGCTTTCCATGCATTTTTAAATTATGCAAATGTGAGAGACTCACAGAGATTTGTTCCTTCATACTTTTCTGATAAACTAAGGCAATATACTTAAGTGTAATACCGCTGATACTTCTTGAATACCTGCTCTATAAAGATTAAGTTAGATGACTATTGTTTACCGTGATAAAGCAATTTCTATGTTCTCAAGGCGGTAAGGCAGGCACACTCAGGTATACTGAACAGCATAGGTATGTGAATATTCCATCTGAGGCAATGTCATATAACTCCTAAATGTTTGAGCTCAATGTTGGAGATGCTGAGATGGCTATAACACAGTGGTTGAGTTAGTACTGAACTGCTTGAATTCATATCTAAGTCCCACTAATGACTCTCATTCAGTATACCTTTTTCCCCATATTCCTTTGTTTCTAAATTGTTGAAACTTTTATTATTAACAGCTTCTCAGGGAAGTTGAATAAGCTGACTTAAAGAGCCTGAGACAGTTTCTAATACATAACATCTCCTCAGTAGAGGTTCACATTATAAAAATCTATCCTTACCATATTTTCATTATGACCATTAGAAAATTCCCTGCATTTCTTTGAGTTACAAGTTGTAGTTCATAAGTTTTTTACTTATTCAAATGACTGAGAACATGTCATTTGTCAATTGTAACAATTTTTAAATGTATTGTGCTCAATAGACTTAAAAAATTTGTAGCTGACATTATAAGAGGTACATAAACAACTTGTAACTCAAGGGATAGATTAAATAAGAAAAACTTGATAACTGAAATATATTCCTTGGTTCAAAGCAGAAGAATAACATAAGACAGGAAGGGGAGAAAAAATAGTATAAGGTGAAGCCAGTTCTCTTCTTTCTTTGTATATTTATCCAAAAATGAATGTTAATAGTTAAATATGACAGATTTTCTTGTAACTAAAAATTTCAGTTATTGAGTCAGGCCTCTTACATTCTTCTTCATATGTCCAAAGAAGCACATTTTATCATGATTATTATCTTCATGAAACAAATTGGGACAATGTGAATGAAGGTACTGAGACACAAAGGAAAAGAAAATTTAAAAGTACAGTGTATTTTCAGAAAAGCCCTAAAAAATTCAAGTTATGTTGCCTTAGAGTCTGCAAAGATAGGGTAAGGATGAATGATCAGTGGATGTCTTGTCAGGAAGGCTCACACAGACACACAGATACAGACAGACAGACAGACAGACAGACACACACACACACACACATCTGGTGGAGGAGTTGGTCATGTGTCTTGATCTCAGGGCCTGAGCACTGTCCCTGAGCTGTTTTGCTCAAGGCTAGCACTTTACCACTTTGAGCCAGCACCACTTTCAGTTTTCTTGTGGTTAATTGGAGTCTCCCAGACTGCCTGGACTAGCTTTGAACTCTAGTTCTGACATCTCAGCCTCCTGAATAGGTAGTATTATAGCCACTGGTGTCCAGATCCAAATTATACCTTTAACCTTAGTTCTATATGCATTGTGAAGGTGCTGTTCCTGTGCCTGATGAATAATGGTATCTGCCTGATGAATAAAGAATAGTTTAAAAGAAAACAATATATGCATCTTTTCAGCCTATTGAACCTGGAGACACAAGGGACAGAATCTTTTGGGTTTTTATTTACAATTGAGCAGAGATACACTGAATGCAATAGAAGGAACCATCACAGTACTCTAAGCCACTTAATCATTCTTAACTGTAGTTAAAGGATGAAGTTCGCTGAAGAAGGACCTAAAATATAGATGTCCATCAGTGATGTATAAAAGATAACCATTCAGGGTTAATCTTAAGACTCTGTCCTGCAGTGGCTAGAGGGTAATGATAGAGCATGCCCCAGGATTAAAGAGAACTACCTCGGTGGTTATGGGATGTTTTACCCTTCACATACCTGGTCAAGGAATACCTGCACTGTTCTATTTTGCCATCTAATGTTTAAAAATACTGCTCTGTGGGAGCTTATTTCTTAACACATGAGACATTTGTTAACATTTACATGGCTTTTCAGTATTTAGCAGTACTAGCTATTGAATTGCCAACTATATGCATTTTATTATAATGTTGTTACATCAGTCCCCAAACTCTTGCAAAAATATTCTCATTAACTGCTATTACCTTCATCAAACATAACCTCTCAGCAAGACTCTGGCTCCCCAAGCAAGCCCATCATCAGCCCCCACACTTCAAGCAAGTGCATAAGCACCAGCTGTCAATGGTACTTTCAATCCAGCTGTCAAGCCAGGTGTGGTGGGCGGGAGGTGCTCTGCTCTGATGCTAATGATGGATTAATTAAAGCAGTGTGTGCATGCAAGCAATGGAATCTGGAGAGCGGTTTGTGTGCTGCTTTTGGCTGGGGTTCCACTGTAGTCCTCTGTGTATTCACTGGAGGCCACCTCTCAACATGGTACAGGTCTGTGTACTTCATTCAAAAGCAAACAATCTGCTTATCTAAATTAAAAACAAAGCATGCCATGATTGACTCACCAAAGCTTGTGATCTTGACAGAGAAAGCACAGCTCTTGCATGACAGATTATGAAAGGAAATAGAGGTGTTCTTTCTCTATTTATTTCTGAGGAGTAGGGAGGAAATGAATCTGCAAGTTCATTGCTTTTGCTTCATAAAACAAGGACATGACATGTTATTTACAGCTTATCACCAGATTTTGCTGTATTTAAATGTTCCCTAAAATCATTTTTAAAAGTTTCTTTCTCTTTTTACAATATGATCTTTGAAATAATTGTTGCTTTTCTAGAATATGTTAATTACCTATTTATGATTTCAAACTGTCTCCTAAGGCAACTGCATATTTTTGACTACTGAGTTTTAAGTTCCTATCTCTATATTCATCACTAGTAGTGTCACAGTTGGCATCACATTTTTTAGGATTTGTGGACTTGTTAACTAAAGGTTTAAATGCTTTGATCCCAGTATACATGCTAATTGAGTCTGAAAAAGTCTTGCATTTTAGATGAAATACTATTATTAATAATTATTATAATTAACATAATGCCTTCAGCAGCTATTACATGCTGAATACTCAATGCAAAATATGTCTAATCTAAGAAACAAGCTGGAGTAGATGATACTACTATTGATCCATTTCACTGAATTTAAAGCTCAATGGGATTAAATACTTTTCACAGAGACTGTAGCTCATCCTGAAGAATGGAAGGGACTCAGGGAAGGATTTTGAGAAGTCATTAGAGATTTATCAGGGAGCAAGAGGAAGATTTCATAAGAATGCAAACCTAGGATGTGAAGAACAAGGAAGCTTCAAGATTCAAGCAGAATCTGCTGTGGCTACAGGAGAAATGTCCTGGGCAGGAAGAGGGAGACTGAAAAATGTCATAATAAGGAGTTTGAACTCACATTTATTCTCTTCACAAATTTTAGTTCCAGAAAGTAGTAACAAGAAAGTTATTCTGAGTTGAACGGTTCTGATACAAATAAAATTGTCATTAAGAAACCATGTGATTGAGGCATATTCTATAGTAGGCACAGGAAGTTAGTCACTAAGGACAAAGGTATATTTTCATCATACTGCAGTTGGCTGTGGCAAGCTGGTAAAGCAGGAAATTCTCAGACATCTGAGAGACCAGCACTTGCCTCTTGAGGTTTATGATAGTTTACATCTAAGTTAGCTGGCATCCCTGGGTACCTATCCTTAGTTTAAGTTCTTTATAAGTACTAACTCATTTTATCCATTCAACAAGCTTATGAGGAATTCAAAATGAAACAGAAGAATCATGAAGAGTCCATTAAATGTAGTTTCCAGATTTACCATCTTGCCAACAAAATGAAGATCTGTCTTTGAGGAAGGTATTTTATTTGATTGCACATTTTAAAGCTATTAAAGTTTATCATGCATGTATAATGAATATTTACATTAAATATATATCAATATTAATATGAAGGTGTAATATTTTGTCTGGAGAAATCTCTGAAGAGGTTTAGGAAAACAAATGAGACTGAATTTTTTGTGGATATTTAACAGTTAAGAAATAACGATTTGATCATATTCTATCTAGATCTAAGAAATATTTTATATACCACCCTACAAGTTCCTACCCGAAAAATAAATTTTGAATGGCTTGAATGCACACTACTGTCAAATGGATTTAGAACAGAGTGAAGGGACCCTAAGCAAAGGGTAATGATACCAATAATAATGATGAATGGCAAAGCATTGAGTTAGAAGCAGGGTGCACAGTTGGCTGCTTTTATTTAAGGTGTCTTGGTAATGTTAAAGCTGCAAAGAAGCATTAATAAGTTAGTATGTATTGCTATAATATGAATTCTTTTGCAGATATCTTTGTTCCTACTGAATGTAATTATACATTGCTAATATTATTTAGTGAGAGATAAAGAAAATCCTACCAGTCAGTATGATATCTCTAGTTTCACATATACCTCAAGGATCCACATTTGTAATATGTTTTTGTTGTTATACAAACCAAAACCACTAAACTGGCAAAGTGAATAAATGCTTACTTTTCAAAGTAAAGTTGGAATTCTAAATATTCCTCATTTCATCCAATGGTACTACTTTTTTGTGTGCAATATTCTCCTAGGTATTTCCCAGGCAGAGTCACATGCATATAAGTCTATAATCTATGTTAACCAGCATGTGCCTTGCTCAAAATAATATTTTCAGAAGCATAAAAGGAAAATTAAGAACAAAAATTGTTCATTTTTAAAAAGAGAAGATTGATTGTAAAATAAAATTAGTGTGAATATGCAAATTCTCTTTGCTGACTTCATAATTTTTCATGGTATTCAGCTTGACAATGTTTACACTTTTTAATGACTTCCTTTATGAGCGATAATTGATCTACTTCATTATCATATTAAATTCTTGATCATATGCCATTAGGTTTGATGTAATAAATGATCTATGTGATTTTTAGTGTAATGAACTAATTAGACTAATTAAAATCAATATGTGTGCCAATATTATACTTTGAATCCAAATGCTCACTCTTACTGTGCAGGCTTAAAATCAGCAACTCAGTAAAAAGGATCTAATGTTGATTTATGAGCACTTGAGGAACATGAGGCAGAATAAATTGCTTGTGGTAGTAGAGACAGCATTAGTGAAGTATAAGACACTAAATGCATTGTAAGGTCAACAATAAGGGTGTACTTACACATGTAGTT
>NC_063172.1:46622567-46667567 GCF_023159225.1 Perognathus longimembris pacificus | reverse complement strand
ATGCAATGGCAATACTTACAAATTGTAGGGCATACCTGGAAGTCAACTAGCTGGCCCCATCAGTTTCTCAGTCTTGGGGCCATGTGTGGTTAAGATGGCGGCACCTAACAACAATGCACAGCTGCTACAAGTGTCTTTGGTTATAAGCCAGAGGCGGTTCTGTGGGCCGTGATGCCCCAGCTCTTCTGCCCTTGTTGGACAGCTCATGCCTCCCCTTCCTGCAGATCTTAGACCTGAGTGGCTCCTGTGACTTCTATTAGTGGCACATACTTCCCCAATAAATGAGATCTTGCACTTACTTTACTCCCAGGCCGTCTGATTGTCCTCTGGTGATGGAGGGTTGGGTGTGGGCAGTCTGTTGACCCTTCTCCTTTCTTGGCTTGTCCGGTTGGGGCGTGCCTTCCTTGTCAATCCTGATGGTCGGGGGAGCATGGAGGGCCAGAGACCCTGACAATGGCGCCCAACGTGGGACACAAGGAAGTGTAGGTTTAAGCTTTAGATGACCTGAGGTAAGGGTATCCCCGAAAAGATGGGGCAATCTCACACTAAAAGTGAAATTTATTGAGCCAAGCCATGCGAGTTCTGAGGTAAGGGTATCCCCGAAAGATGGGGCAATCTCACACTAAGCTTTAGATGACAGGAAAATGAACAAAGAAGACTGTTTAAGGAAGAAGAGAAGAACCGGAGTAGAGAGGAGGGGTGTGAAGCGGAGTGGAGTGGAACCAGAAAGACTGGAGGAGCAGAGTGGAAAGCTGAACCCAGCTGCCTGGAGGAGTGGTGCAGAGCCCACCGGAGCCAGCCAGAGGAACAAGATGGAGAGGAGAACCGACCTGGCCTGAGGAGAGGAGAGTAGTGGATCAGGGACTCAGTGGAAGCGGCTGGCTCTCGGCTACTATCTCTGTTGTCACACCCAGCGCAATTGGACAAGCCTCTGGAGCCCGGATGTTGCCGAGAAGTAGAGACAGCTGGAGCTGCTGTGCATCCTGAGCAGCACCAGCAACACCAACAAGCAGATGTGGGAAGAGGACCAGGAGGAAGCCTCCAAGAGGAGCAGCAGCCAGAAGGGCAAGAGGAACAGGGGCTGGCTTTGCCCAGGAGCAAGCGCAAGGGAGTTCGCATGCCTCAAGGGCATCTGCTCCTGGAACAAGAGCAGCCTGGTGTGAGACTCGGCCTCCCATGTGCTGGCAGCAGGTGAGCGGCGAGTGGTGGTGCCACTGCGGACTGGCGCACCCTTGAGAGAGCGCGTGGTGTGGAATGGCTCTGTGGGCGCTGGCGCAGGATAACGCACAGCTGCTCATCAACTGGCTGTGAGGCCCTGGCAGTAGGGTATGGCACAGAAATGGCAGCCCCAAGACTATCCAGGCTGCTGAGCGCTGAGGAGCTCCATCAAGGACAGCTGCCCCGCGCAGTAACAGGACTCCCTCTTGAGTATCAATCTCTCCCCCCACCAGTAAAACAAAAAGGGGGAGATGTGGGGCACACTTGGAAGTCAACTAGCTGGCCCGGCCTGTTTCTCAGTCTTGGGGCCACATGTGGCTAAGATGGCAGCACCTAACAACAACGCGCGGCTGCTCCGGCTATAAGCCCGAGGCGGTTCTGTGGGCTGTGATGCACCAGCTCTTCCACCCTTGATGGACAGCTCATGCCTTCCCTTCCTGCCAATCTTAGACCTGATTGGCTCCTGTGCCTTATATTAGTGGCACATACTTCCCCAATAAACGAGATCTTGTGCTGACTTGACTCCCATGCTGTCTGATTGTCCTCTGTTGAGGGAGGGCTGGGTGCGGGTAGTCTGTCGATCCTTCTCCTTTCTTGGCTCATCCGGTTGGAGCGTGCCTTCCCAGTCTCTCCCGCGGGTGAGAGACCCCGACACAAATGATAGGCTGTAAACCAACTGTATAACTATAGGGGGAGAGAAATGGGAAGAGGGGAGGTGGGAGGAAAATGAGGGAGGAGGTTACAAGTTGGATAAGAAATGTACTAACTGCCAGTGTATACAGAAGTATATCACTATGACAATAAATAATTTTTTTTTAAATTGTCCAAAGTTGCCTATTAGAACCTCAATTTACAAATCAAAGCATGTCCACTTCAATATATTTACATATGTCTTATGTATATGTAAACATATAGCCATTTAAGACTGTGTAAATGTAGATGTTTACCTGGAATAAGATATCTTCAGTATTAATCCACTTCCTATCTGGTTTTAGGTATTAAGTACATAGAAGCAGAAGAGATGGTGATGGTAGCAGAGGACAGTGGTTTTCCTTCAAGGATGGCTTTATAGCCTGAGTCTGAAAATTGGTTAAGGTAATCATTTCCCTTACAAGGCATTTTGAGCAAAACACAAAGTAACCAATTCTGTTAACCCAGTCTCACAAGACTCTTACTATACAATCCCTTTGTAGTCAAGAGTCAGATGTAAATCTAGAACCTTTAGTCTACTGTTTTCTTAAGAGTGTTGGACACCACTCTTCCTTCCACTGTGTTTTTTAGAAAACCTCCTATAGGTGTGGTGGTTGAATTTATGTGAGAATTTAACTAGTTAAGGGATGTCCAATAGCTTGTTGTTTTTGTTTGTTTGTTGTTTGTTTTTGGCAGGCAATGTGTCAGTGGCTCATCCTAGCTATTCGGAAGGCTGAGATCTAAGGATTGTTGGCCCAAGTCAGCCAGGACCGAAAAGCCAGCAAAACGCTTATTTCCAACTAACAACAACAACAACCACAACCTGAACAAATAGAGAGCTTTAAAATAAAGATGACCAAATGTTAGACCTTACTTGGGAGAGAAGGAAGTCTGAGAAAATAGTTAGTAAATAAGAAAATAATAGCAGCAAATGTAGAAAGAGAAAAGAAGAAAAGGGATGGAAAATGTAAAAGTAATTTATGTTGGTATATCAAATTTGAAGTGTTTACAGGGCCTACCAGGTATTCTCCAATAGTATTTGTAGCTATGAGTTATCTGACTTGCATTCTAAAATGAATAATTCACACACAAATGTACATTTTTCTCAAACATTCCCCCAAAGGGAAAATTCTATCTTGAGAGTCACCTAATCACAAAGAATTGTCCATGTTCTAGTGTAATTTGTGAATAATTTTTATGAGCCTTTTAAGCTAGTCTGAATTTCCTAAATTGTATATGATGATGGCTTTGGTCATATAAAAAAACTAAATGGCTAATGATTTTAACCTTAGATATAAGAAATACCTAGTCTTAAATGATTTCCTACCAGAGAGGTGGAAGATTCTCTTGTAAGGAAAAGGATAATTTTCAATATAAATTGTAAGTAAACAAGCATGTTAAAACATTCAAGATTCTAATCAGCAGCTGACCCACATTCTTTAGGTTTTTCTGTAATTTATGACCTTTCAAGGGCCTGTTTGTATTCTAAACTGAAATTTCTATGAATAAAAAGAAGTACTGCAGTTTGGCTACTAAGTTTCCATATGTCTAAGTTTGAACTGCTTCACAATAACTTACTTCACTGATGTACTAACAGTCACAAATCTAAAAGCCAGTGAATAAAGAAACAAATATATTAGAATTAAGAAAATTAGTCTAGTGTTATATTTTGTCACCTGGTTTTGGTCCAATTACAAAGACCATGGAATATATCTCGGACTTCTCAACTAGCCTGTCACATATTCTAGAGACTTCACTCTCACCCAAAACTTGTTAGTGGGTCTTATCTTTCTGATACTCTTTAAGATCCATAGCATGGAAAATATTCTTTATTCTGTCCTGATTGTACCATACAGCATCATTTTGTTGTCAATTTTCCTATCATAATTTTTTCTTCACCAGGAATAAAAAGCTGCTAATTTCCAAGAAAAAGAATGGATTGACCATCTGATTGTAAAAAATGCCCTATCTATTTTTGGTTTGAAAACTATTAATTCTACACTTAAAAATTAATCTGGTTTTAAAAATGTTTGTCCAGGGGCTGGGAATATGGCTTAGTGGTAGAGTGCTTGCATTGCGTGCATAAAGCACTGGGTTGGATTCCTCAGCATCACATAAACAGCCTGAAGTGGCACTGTGGCTCAAGTTGTAGAGTGCTAACCTTGAGCAAAAAGAAGCCAGGTACAGTGTTCATGCCCTGAGTCCATGCCCCAGGACTGGCAGTGTCTTCTTGGTTATACTTTAATTTCTACTAAATTTCTACTATTAACTTGCTAAAAATATGTAATAGATACCACTTTGTTGTTAGGTTCTTTTAAACATATTTAAACATATTTAAATATTATATATATATATATATAAAACATATGGGTCTCTACATTTGATAGATGTGCATAAGTAGTTGATCTATATGCAACATTATTTTTTAGGATTCACTACAAAAGTAAAATACATGAGACTTTTAAATAAAACATTGTGTATAATATAAAATAAAAGCTTATTTAAATAATTATATAATCATAAATGAGAGCTATGCTAATATTATGCTATTAAATCTTTAAATATAACATGTAGGATACATCTATATTTATGAGTGGCCAAGTTTGATGTGTTGAACTTTCATGTGTGTCCCGTGGCTTCCATATCTGAAGGATTGCTCAGGTTCCTCAGTTCACTGGAAAAGTCCAGCCCAATGTCTGTTTGGTAAATGCTTGGGAGCTAAGGAGAAAATTTACAAAATTTTAAAGCTTAAAAAATACCGAAAGTTTCATACGTAATGTAGTGGGTATATTTCTTGTATAACCTATTACTTCTTCCCTCATTTCCCCCTCCGCATTTCCTTCTCCCCTCCATGAGTTGTTCAGTTGGTTTACAACAAATGGTTTTGTAAGTATTACTTTTGGAGTTATTTGTCATGTTATCCTTTGTCTGAAACTGTAACCCCTCTGCACATCACTTTGACAATAAATTTTAAACAAGGTCTGGATATGGAAGAATAAAGTCAATATTCAATGTATAGCTTTCAAAATTAAGAAAAGTGAGGGAAGGGTGGTTGGAAACAGTGAGTGAGAATATGAAAGGGGTGACATTGATCAAGATGCATTGTAGTCCTAAACTGTTGAGTGGCATCTCCTTTGTACAACTACTTAAAGAAAAAAAATATTTTAAAATGAAAAAAATACCAAAAAGGAATAATACTTATTGACACTTGTAAATGATATTAAATACAAGTTTTATATCTATAAATTAATATTTTTAGAGCATATGATTTGCCCATCATTTGTAAGTTTTCTCCTACAAGTTTCTTACTTAGGACATTCAGTTATTGTCAAGAATCTATACTACAAAAGTTTAAAATATTTACCTGTTCCTTTACAGAAAAGCTGAGCTTCCTTTCATCGCAGAAGATAAACTTTCATAGAATTATGATCAAGGTTTGCTTATCCTTGTTAATGTTTCAACATATGGTTGCCACATACAAAGAACCCCATAGTTTCAACATGGAGCTTGTTTAATAAATTCAATTGAACAAATATTTACTGAACAACTATATTATTTCTACCTAGAAATGGTGTGTATGCATTTCCCAGTAAAGAAAATTTTGCTAAAACATCATTGATAAGAAATTTTTAATTTTAATAGGTCTCCGTACAAGTTCTTTTAATTTGTATCTTTCACTAGCTACATTGATAAAGAAGTAAGGCTAATTAATATGGTTTATCAAACAATCTCCAAGTATTTATTTTCTCAAATCTTTGCATAGTTACATAAAGTATTGAAAAATATTTTGATAACAAAGCATAGTATTGTAATATTGCAATTACATAAGATTCATAAAGGAATATACAGTAATACTCTATTTTTTAGAAGTTAAACATATCTTGAAAATGAAAGGGAAGTATTATGTAGGAGGAACAAACAGAAATGTCATTTGGAAAGCTCTTAGAGTTATCAGAATCAGAAACACATATGTTTAAGTAATATACAGAGAGCATTATCCTAGTCCCATAAAATACATTTTAAAAGCATGATTTTAAGATCGATAAAATAAAATTCAATGTTTAAATAGTTCAAAACTAATAAATTTATATTAATGATGTTCAAATTTCATGAAATCTGATTATATTTACTATTAAAAATTATTCTGAATCACATCATTCCATTTACTTCTGTTGTTGAAGTGTTAACATTGCTGAAAATAATTATTTTGGAAGTTATGTTTAATTTAGGGTTTATGACTCCTCGGAGTGAAGGAAGGAAGAGTGCCATAATTTGGGGAACATGGGGATTCATTTGTTATGGTAAACTAGATAAACACTTGTACTGCCTGGTGGGTGTAGGGTAGCAAAGAACAGCAGGATCTCTTCTGCTGAGATTCCTATGTTTCTGTATTCTTTAAAACTCAATGGCCATAGAGGGATCATGAATTGTTGAGGAAGAACAAACCTTATTCTTTCAGCCTTGCCTCTGCTGCCTTTGCAATCAACTGGAGATTTGTACTTGGATGCTGTACAAAGTGTAAAGACTGAGAATAAAAATATGTCCTAAGATTTGTGATGATCAAATGCGTCAAACTCATTTCTGCAATTGCTACCTTTTGGAAACATGCTAAACTAATCTCTGATATATTGCAGAGCATACTTTAACTTGTTTTACAGTACCAGTAGTGCTACCATTACTCTTCTAAAAACACGGTGATTTTATTTGAGGTGATTCAGCAGTATGTTCATCATCCCTGAATTTATAAAATTATGCTGATACAGACTGTCCAAACCTTCTTTGTGGATAAAATCAAAGTGTGGAGAAAATACCATGGTACACAACACTCCTGTAATCAAGACTACCTTTCCACCTGACTCATTTCTTTTCCTTCAGTTGGGAAGTTCTGTATTTATACATATAACTTCTCTCTCTATTTAAAAATAATGAAAATAATCTTCCAGCTTCTTTACTCACCATGAAAAAAAACCACATTACCCTTTAATACATGTAAAATTTGTATTTAAGTATGGTTTAATTAGTGTCTGCTTAAAATGATGTTAAACTTCACATTGACATATTCCTCAGAATGTGATCTGTTTATATATAGTAATATATATTAATTTTGATTAATTTTTATATACTCTTCATCTTCACTTATATGAATTTTATGTTTGCCATCAAGAAATATTTCTTAGAAAAAATATATGAGCCTAGAAAATAGCAAGGAAATATTATCTATCATTATTAAGTATCTGAGAATACTTGTTAAAATTTTCTTCTCTTCAGTTGTGACATCGTTGCCCTCTTGTCAGAAAATAAGTACAAAAACTTGAAACATTTGTAACAATGAAATGGAAAATAATCATAATAACAACATGAATTTTTAATTTAATAATTTTTATCCTAGAATAATACCCTAATTTAAGTGAGAGAAACCAACCAGTTCACAAGAAGAGAGGCAATAGGTCCAGAATTCCAGTTCAATCTCATATTGCTTCAAATGTTGAATTAAAGAATCTTAAATAAAAAGAATACTCTGTAGCTCATTCTGAAACAATCATGTGAATACATTCTTTACTTATAGATAATTATTTATCAATTGCAGAGCAAACCAAAACAGCTATTCAGTTTCTTCACACTCCAGTTACACATTGAGCAGTCTCTTATTTTAAGTCAAACTACTATCACTGATCATAGGAGAACAAAGATGTGTCCACATTTTAAAGGAAAATGGGTATCCCCGAGCTCAGATAATGAATTTTACCTCTCTCTGGAGAAAAGCCTTTCCTGGATGTAGTCTGGCAACATTCCAAAATTTCTTTTTAAAAGTAACTCCATATGTGTACTGAAAATAAGCTATCAATGTTTTAAATCAACTGGAAAGAGTGACTGTTCTTTTCATTTTTTTCCTAGGCATAACTTTGAAGTACAGCATTTGGGGATTATGAAGGTTTGGGTTACCTGCTGAATGAAGGCATGGAAAATTATTTGAAAGTACCCTTAAAAAAACCTTACTTGAAACTTATGAAATATCACCTATGGTTAAGAGAAAGGATGCAATTCAAAGCATTTTTCAACCTAATGGGAAAGAGTTAATTTTAAATTGATACTATATATTCCATGTTTTCTATGGCTGCAAGACCAAAATCAAGAAGTTGTGGTTCAATTATTTTAAAAGGCAAGGAATGATGGGAACAAGTAAATGCTTTTAAATTAAAGAATAGATGGAGAAATACCTAACAAGTGAGATACTATGAGAAAACCTGAAGCAATGACCAAAGTCTATCATAGTCTAGTGATTTCACAAAAGATATTTTAAGTGATTTAATTTGCAAATAAATTGAACATGTATATATTTCCCTATAATATGTTTTGTATTTACTTGAGGTACTCAAGGTTATAAAATTATATACACATATAACATACATAAATAAATGTTATTATATAACAAATATAATTTATATGTCATATATCAGTAAAAGCACATAAAAATGTATGTGTATATATATTCAATTAACAATACTTTTATTCAGTAAAATGATTCCATATTAAATTTGTGCCACATGCCTAAGAAGTAAAATATATGTGGATATTTATTCTTTTTCAGAAAAAATGGAAACTTTAAAAATGCATTTTTTTGTTTATAACATGAAAGATTTTTTGTCTAAGATGTCACAAGCATATATATTAAATTTGGATGTTGTCCAATGAAATATTCAGTATTTTCAGTATTTTCTCAGCTAAATAGTTCGTTTAATGTGCAGCATATTTGAATAGAGCCAAACACAAACTTGGCCACCTCTTCTATGTAATAATAGTCTAGCAATTATGTAACAATATCAAACTTGGACTTATCCATGAAAATGGTGTGTTAAAAACTGTTAAAATTGGGTTAAATTATACATTGTAGAAAATGTGAAGAAATGAACTTATTAACCCTTTGCTAAGTTAAGATTTATATCTGGGTATTATTTTTTTTCGTTAATTTTCCCGAGTTTTTGTAGAGGTGATACGGTTTTAACTTAAGGCAAGAGTGTTAGTTTCAGAATGTATTCTTTAGAATATCAATAAATATTTCTGTCTCTGCTTCTCATGAGGCCAGTTGTATGTTAAGGATTAAGAAGCTAATGTAACATACTGTATAATCATATTGATAAATCATTGCATGACAATTGAAAGTGAAAATACAGGCCAGATATAGTTGCATATACTTGTAATCCCAGCACTTAGGGCATGGAGGAAGATTAGGGGTTTAAGGCCATTATGGCTATACAGTAAATCTGGCCTTGACAAAGAAAATCAGTGATTTATGCCTCTAAGTCCAGGTATATGGGAGGCAGAAGTAGGAGGATGGTGGTCTAAGCCCAATCTGGGAAAAATTCAGAAACTCTATTTGAAAAATAACTAGAGAAAATAGGAGGACTGGTGGAATGGCACAAATGGCAGAGCATTTGCCTAGCAAACATAAGGTCTTTACTTCAAACCCAAGTGCCAGCATAAAACAAATAAACACAATTGGAGATGTTGGAATATTTGCATGTTTTTCCATAAGGTCTCAAATATATAGCTTCAAAATTAAGTATAAATATTGTAACTGTGGGGACATACTAGTTATTTACATTGGTTACTTTTGAAAAAAAATGAAGTGACGTGAAGCAACTATGACAAGTATAATAGAATATCAATTTATGTTCTGTGCATATCACATCCTGTTTTTTTCCACGTGTGTGTGTGTGTGTGTGTGTGTGTGTGTGTGTGTGTGTGTGTGTGTGTGTGTGTGTGTGTTGGAGCTTGAACTCAGGGCCTTCATGCTCTTGCTATGCTACTCATGTTTGGATCTCTTCGCCTTGAATCAATCCTCCAATTCAAAATGATTAAGATTTGTTTTTAACTTTTGGTGCTATGATTTTAATCTTGGACATCACATATGTTAGAAAGTTGCTCTACAAATGAGCTCAACCCTCAGTCCCCCTATATTCATCTTTGTAAAGAAATGAGATCTGTGTTTGTGTGTGTGCATACATATACACACATATATAAATAAGATAGAGAGAGAGACAGAACCATAGAGGCAGAAAGAGATAAAAGACAGAGACACAGAGAAAATTGAATGAGAAGCTTCCAGATTCTGAGTAAGTATGTCATAGATTCTGATTGCCTCTAGAAACATTAAATCAACTACAAAGTATAGTTCTTAGTAAAAGATTATTTTTGTCAGTAATGGGTTTGAACTTTGGACCCTATTTCTGGCTCATGGTTGGCATTTTATACCTGAGCCATACCTGCAATCCAGGATTTGTTTGTTAATAGGAGATGCAGTCTCCCATACATTTCTGCCTGGATTGGCTTCAAAGTATAACCCTCTCGATCTCAGCATCTTGAAGAGCTATGATTACTAGCCTGAACCACCCACCAGTAAAGAACATTTTTACTAAACTCTATGATTAACCTCTCTCAATGAATATTGTAACATTTTCCTTTTACTAATTCCTTAAAGAATATCTATATGGTAAAAGAAAAACACATTACCTCCTCTAGTTTGGAAATGGAAATAGACTGGATGACTAGAACATTTTCCAATTGTAGATGCTGTGGTTCATTTTTCAATTGTTGTAAAACCAGAACACCTCTGTGACTCCATATCCTGTGTTTGTGGATAAAGCCTGCAATTGAAAAGCTATTGTGTCCTGATACTTCTAAATATTTTATGATGCTAGGCATTTACAGTGGAGAATAATTTCACTCACAATATGTTAGATTTCATCTAGTATTCTATTTATTTTAGGATGGAAAAAAAGACCTATGCTTTTATCCTGAATCAAATAGGAAATAAACTGTGTAGTGACTCATAGTATTCTTATTAAAATTAAATGCTTTTGTTTCTAGAGAGATGAATATTAAACACAACATATAAAATAACAAATACTTTTACTACTGCACATAAGATTCTCAACACATTAAAATGGATGGATTTAATAAAGAAGTATGCAAGACATTCAAATTTGGTGATGTGAATTAAAATGACTGTTAAGAAATTAGCATATGTTATAGAGATAGGTTAATGATTAATGAAGATAGGAACATTTAGTGGAGAACATAACAAATGTAAAGCTTGCCAGAACGTGGAATGTTATGTTTACTTTCTATTAGGTAGAATTAGGTTTGCATTCTAGCTACTTTAATATTTACATGAAAATGATTTCTCTAGCTTGCATTTTAATTATATAGAACCAACTTACAAATGACTGCTGTTAATCACAAGGGACTTAGAATATGATGGTATTGTCCTGAACAGCTTTACGTTAACTAGATCCAAATAGTTCATTCGTGGGCCTAGAAAGGCTAGAAGCAAATTGCATTTCTTTTCCTCACCTTAAATGATCTTTTAAGTCTTGACTGGAGTAACATAGAAAGTTGTTCCCTGTTTAGGACCTGATCAGTCAGTACAGCAGACCTGATTATTATTTATATTGCTGTGAAAAAAGGAACTGGTTTTCAGAAAGAAATCTGGTGAAACATTTGCTTTGGACCTCTTCAGATTATTCTTCATATTGAACAATTGCTCAGCTTAGATTCCTTCTCTAATAAAAATATTTCACAAATTATAGTCATTCTTAAACAAAGACTTAAGATCCTTAACATTATCTTTAAAGATCCACTTAATGATGTTTTTCCCTACCTTGATAATTCCATGGCTGACATCTTTTACTGCCTTTGACTTCTTTCTGTCCTCAAAAATATGACTTCCTTCCCACTTTAGGACACACACACACACAATATACTCAATGAATTCCTAATTATTCTTTAGATTCAGGTTCTCTGGATCAACCAGGAAAATCCCTGGCTATCTAGTTTAAACCTTCTTTGTGACATGATTTCTTGCTGTTTTAGTGTCTAGGTGTGTGTGTGTGTGTGTGTGTGTGTGTGTGTGTGTGTGTGTGTGTGTATAGAATGCCATATTCATATGTTCAGATAGTTTGAATATTTTCCATACAGGATAGAGGATTTCTGATTGGTTTATAGCAAACATCATTATATTCCTCCAGTTTCCCAGGGCCATGTACTACTCCTCTAGACTAGAAAAGGGAGATGAGCATCAGAAAGAACAGAGAAAACACTGTGAGGTCTTGCAGATACAGAGAAGAGTGAGAGCAGGCAGCAGAAAGCATGTTTAGAAAATTTAAGATGGTTTGGAATTAAAAGCTTGGGAAACTTAGGTAATGTCTCTAGAACAAATGTTGCTACATCCTAAAGTATCTCACCATACAGTGAGTTATGGAAGTAGGGAAAACAGTTCCCAGTGGTATTTCTCACATTTGCCCCTGAAATAAAGCTGTCCTATTTAAAAGATGTCCTCTCTGATGCTTTCTAATACAGCAGGTCAAGTTCTATTTAGTCTGAAGATCTTAACAACCACCATCACCACCACCACAACCACCAACAACAAGAAGTCAATGCTGTTGATCACCATAAATAAGCTGGGTACGAAATAATCTCCGGAACTTGGTCAAGTTCTCAAATAATTTATTTCCACTAATAAATTAGAGGGCATGATACAGTTTAGGGTGAGTGTGAAAAATTAACACAATTTGTTCCAGTAGATGTTTATTGAATACCACTTTTGGCTCTCTTACATTATGTAACATCTTTCTAATGCTATAATATATTTTTGAAAACATATTTGCAAAGAGTGAACCTATTTGCTAACGATACTCACTATGTAACTTGGGGGGAGGTGGGTGGAGAAGGAAATTCTGGGAGAAAAACAGGAAAGGGATGACACTATTCAAAAAGAAATGTTCTCATTAACTGAAGTACATAACAGGAACGTCTGTGTACGTCATGTTTCACAATAAATTTTAAAGACAACATATTTGTATAATATAATGTCCCTAATCCATTAGCAAAAGGCCATGACCTTTTTATCATGTATTATATTAAAATATATCTATATATGTACATATGTTATAGACACTTATTACAGTTAAGTCACAATGAGGTTCTAAATCCAACGAAAGTCCTGACAACTGCTGTCTTTAGGGAAGAATCAATTAGAACACACAAATACATAAGGCATGACTAGGAGAGCACATGGCACGTGAGGGCATCTCCAGAATGTGGACATCTCCAAGGAAGACCTCAGAAGAAGCTAAACTGAAAATGCCACAGTCACAAACCTCCACCCTCTTCAAAATAATGTGTGTTTAGCTCTCCAATCTGTGACATTTCTGAAGACAATCCTTTCAAACTGCACAATTTTCATCTTGTTTCCTTTTTTCCCTACAATACTTTTAAATTTCAAAATAATACAAACAAAATTTCAACTCAAAAATAGTAAAATCTAATACCTACTTGAGGTAAGCATTACCTATGATATTGCTCACAGTTATATATCAAACATAAATGTAGGATGATACCCATTAGAGAAGTATTTATGCTAGCTTTACTCATAATAGCTGTAAATTAAAAATGTGCTAAATGCGCATCAATATGAAATATATAAGATATAGTGTATTTACACAATGTAGTATAACACTGCACAGGAAAAAATACACTGAAAGAATTAAATATAATTCTAGTTGATAGAAACTACATACTCAACTGAAGTCCACAAATTGTACAGATAAATTTATGATGTGAGAAGTAAGAATGTTGATTACACAATTGTTGGTTATTGAGTCTATGGTGGTTGTGTACAAAGCAGAGGTGTGCTTAAAATATTGTGTGCCTTTCCTTGTTCGTGGTTACATAAGTGGCATTTCACATTTTAAGATAATCTGTTTGTTGACTGAATAAATACATGGATTAAACTGTACATGGAGTTTAATTATTGGGTAAGAGTGGGCTTGACTCCATGAACTACTGTAAAGTAACCATGCTTCTGAAATTACTAATGACTTTTGTAACAAATTGTGAATTACTACTGACAATGTGAAATAAAGTATAATTTTTGACAGTTTATCCTACATGCTATAAAATGCCACAAAATCAACACTATATTTTTTACTTATTTTCTGATTATAGTATTTAGTTCTATTGCAGACAGTAGTTTTGGATACTTCATAGATACATTTCTTTGAATCTGAATCAGTAAATTTAGAGGCTGTCATTTGGCTGATAGATATAAATTCTATTACAGTTATCCATTGATTAGACTTGCTTCCTCACTAATATTCTCTAAACTGAATTCAAATTCACTGCAAGTCTTTGCTACCAGAGTAAAATTTGTAATAGAAAAATTTAAATTCCATTTAATGGTTTCCACAAGTTTCTTCATAAATAATAAAAATAAAGATTTTATTGAAAGATTATCTTAAAGTGTGAAACAACAGTATGAAAATATATTTATGTAGCCTCATATTTAAAAAAATAGTGCTATCTTAGAATGAATAATGTACTAAATGTTGATGTTAGACTGTATATGAATTTTTATCTAATTAAATCATATAAAGTGCTATAATATCTATTGCTTTGTCTTTGAGTATAGTACAAGGTCATGTAGAGACTATTAGAAAGATTTATCAATTTATGCAGTCATCTTTCTCAATTTTTTTATGGCTGGTTCTATGATAATCTTTATTCTACTTTTTCTTTTATACTAATGAGTGTAAATGTCAGATTTTTATGTGTGAAAGCCTGAGTTTGTCATATTATTCAATTCTTTCAATATTACTCTTATTAACTATAAATCTTGAAGCTTTCCCAAGACTTATAACTTCTCTTTACTAAGAATTTGTAATATATTTCTAAAGTATCTAGATATGCTTGTCTAGCAATTATGAAAATAAATAATCAAGGAAGATAATAAGTTTAAACAAGTAACAAATTGTAAATGACCAGCTTAAAAGCCTAAATGATGACCAGATTTGGTTTCCATCTCAAATTCATAAATCTGGATAATAATTTAATAAATAGTAAATATTAATAAATACTTGTATAAGTAAAAAACAATATTATGAACAACCAATGGAATAAAATTCATTACAAATTATGAAAATATTTATTAACAACTATTTAGTGATTTCTTACTAGATCCAAGCACTGATTTACAGATTTGTATGTATCATTATTTCTGAGAACAATCATATGTAACAGGTAATTTTCATCTTGGTTAAGAGAATTTAAAAAATCATGACTAAAATTACAGTTACATCTAGGGCACAAATCTTTCTTAAGAGATAAAGACAATTCATATTAGAATTCTGACTTGTCATAATGACATAAAAATACATTTTCATTCTTCTTAGAGTTGTAGCTCACCCTGTAGCCTATCCAATTGGTGAGTTTTTTTCAGAGTTTGACTAAGTAATTTACAGAAACCTCCCATCTCTAGAATGTACTAATAGGGAATATTATTATTTGGAGACATTATATTTCATGGTGACTGTAAATGAGTTTTTATTTTCTTAATGCTTGTCATAATTTTAGAGGTCAGCAATTCTAAGGTACTTTCCACAGGACCCTGAGATACACAACATAAAATGAAGTTTGCAAAATGCTAGTTTAAAACAGGAACTTTGATTCCCCCTTGTTAAATTGTTTTTTTCTTTTCTGCTCATTTGAAATTAGCATTTGGAACATCTTCACATTGAACATTGGTATTCATTGCTAATATCTTTATTTTACGGTTGGGTCTTAATTATCTCCCAAAGGTCACATGCTAAAGGTTTATTTGCCATTTTGAGAGACTTCTGGAAGTGCTGAAAGGGCTGGAAATATAGTCTAATAGTAGAGTTCTTGACTCACATACATGAATCCCTGGATTCGATTCCTCAGCACCACATATATAGAAAAACCAGAAGTGATACTGTGGCTCAAGAGGTAGAATAATAGCCTTGAGCAAAAAGAAGCCAGGGACAGTGTTGGGAAAAAAAAAATGCCACAAAAAACAAGGATGGAAGTGCTGGAAGCTTTAGGTGGGTGGCATCTAGTGGAAGAGATTTGATTATTAGAGGAATATGGTACATCTTCAAATGCACCTCACCACAATATTTTACTTTGCTATTGGCTATTAGGCAACAAAAAATATCTGACTATCTACTGAAACCTCAAAATAAAGAGTAAATCTGACTAACCATTTTCTCTTAGTGGATTTATTTCAGCCATTTGTTGTCATAACAGAAAGCTAAATAACATATTTGCCTGGAGGGAAAAAAAATAACAGAAGTTCTATACATAAAAAGACATACCAGTAAAATATATTTATCAGGAAAACCTACTTATACTTAAAACAGATTTTCTCAATGGGAGTGGTTTCAATCTCAGTAACCTTGATCCAAATGCAAATGTCCCTCCAAAGCATGAAATACAGTAAAGGCAACAACTAGGAAAATGTACAAATAAGGCCAAATCCATCATCAAGTAAACTTTTCTTCTTTCTGTATTGGAGGTCCCCCCAAGGGAGGGGATCACAATGTCAAGGGGCCTGAGGTGGGGGGAATCCTCCATCCCTCCAAGAGTCAACCTCTCAGAGACAGTCTCAAGTAAAAAGATGGATTTATTGGGAAAGTAAAGAGTATACTGACTGGCAGAGCGTCATGGCCCAGACTCAGGAGCTGGAACTGTGACAGTAAAAAGCAGGCTGTCCAGCCAGGGCTGCAGCCCAGACTTGGGAGCTGGGACCAAGCACCCTGGGCCACGCTGGTGTCGGGTTCTAAAGGCAAATACAAGTTTGCCACATGCAGGTGGCCAATGAGGTTACAACACTTACAGAGCATGTCAGGCCACACGCAGGTGGCCAATGAGGTTACAATCTGCCTCATAACAACTGTTTGAACCAACCTATCATTTTAGTTAGACTTGGCACACGGATTTGGTGGGGCTCATTTGATGCAGGCAGATATGCCTACTCAGTGAAAGGGAACTTCTCTGGATTGGGCAGGGGAGAACTTAGTTAGAATGGAGTAGGCTTCTGCTCTCTTTAACTAATCTGAGATAGAGTCAATCTGATGCCCCTCAATAGCCAATGATGGTGTTGGCCAGGTCTGACCTCCATATTAGACTTTCAATGTAGTGAAAGTAAATTTAAGTTTGCCTTACCTAGGATATTTAAGTAAAGCAATTACTGTGACATCAATGTCTACACTTTTTAAAATTAATTTATTTATTGTCAAAGTGATGTACAGAGGAGTTATAATTTCATACATAAGGCAGTGAGTACATTTCTCACCCAACTTGTTACTGTTAGGTTTTGTTGTTGTTGTTGTTGTTGTTGTTTTATATCTGCACTTCTACATTTATTGTGACACTATTGAAAATCTCCAAGAAATGCAAACAAAACAAAATGTTCAGTAACGAAATGTTCCGTATACAAGTAGAGTGCAGAAACTCTATTGGTAGCTTTCACCATAAAGAATTGACATATATTTAAGGGGAAGTATATGCTTAAATTGATTCAAACATTACACTGTTAGGTTTTTAAAGTAGGTAGCCAGTAAAGGAGGATGCCACGTGGTAATCAGGCAGGAGAGAAAAGTTGTTTACCGAACTGCTGGCCCATGGCCGAGGCGATGCATGGCCAAAAGAGAGAAAAAGGGGAGACCCCTACCCATCCCTGCCTTATCTAGGGTGGGGGTGGGGGGCAGGGCCAGGTGGGTAAGGATGTGACCTCAGGAAAAGGGGAGGTAACTGCCTCCAGGTCTGCTCTTTACCCAGGTAACTGGGTGGAGACTTAATGAGGGGGGGGTGCATCTGCATGGAGCCCTTACAGTTACCTCCTTCATTTTTCTCCCATCTTCCTCCCTCTGCAATCCTCCCCCCAGTTGCACAGATGCTTTACAGCATAGTTTTGTAAGTATTGCTGTTCCATTATCCTTTGTTTCTCAATTTTGATGTTCTTTCTTTCAATACACTTTTATAAGACTATTTATGCTCACTTTAGGATTTCCAGCAGTAAATATAAAATGGACAGGAACTTTTTACAGTTCAAGTTATTGTATACTTGCAATAAACTGCATTTTATAATCTAAAAGGAAAATAAATCCATTCATTCATTCTAGCACTCATTGTATTTTTTTCTAAAGCAAGGAAATGACCCTGAAACAATTTAAAGATTTATTTTCAAACAATAATCTTCAAAACTCAGACATGACAGAAAATATTAAGTACTTTTTCAAGCTCAAGCATGTCCACAATTTCAGTCAACATTTCTCTAACGCTATTGCAAGTGAAACAAGCTTAGTATATATTCAACTTCAAGAGATCAGACAAAAACTTTGATAAACCTAAGAAATATAATCTATGTAGGAAAGTATATTGGTACTGTCTATAGCTTTGTTGTTCTGCCTCCTCTCTGTGGTACCAGGAACTGATATAAAACCCTATAAAAACACCATATAGCTAGTGAAACTAATAGGCTGATGTAAGTGGAAATTCAATAAAACAGGCTTGACAAATGTGAGGAAATTTAACATGGAGCCTGTGGGACTGTTGGCCAGACTTTCCAAATTTGATTGATAGATTTTAGAAAAAACAACAACAACAAAATACACACACACACACACACACACACACACTCACACACACACACACACATATGGATTCAATACAAGTGAGTATCATAGTATCATAGAAGCAATATTATCAACTAAAAAAAAAGGCTTGCAAAACTCTCTCCCTTGGACATTAGATAAAAATATCTTTGTAGTTCTTGGAATTATCAGCTGCAATCCACTTTTTTTTATCTGATGCGGATATAGTTTTACAACTTAACATGTTTTTTGTAGAGTTTCTTACATGTCTCACTTTCCATCAAATTCATATTTTGTGATGTACCCTAAGGACCATGTTTGCTTGATTAAAGTTTTGTTTTCTGATGCTTCTCTAAAATTCCATGAAATAGGATATATTTTCAAAGAAACTCAGATCTTATATATAAACTTAATTCTTCTTCTATAAAGAAATAAAACAAGGAAATTGTGTCAACGAAGTGAAAAAGTTTTGGTCTTTTCTTTCCTACTAGCCACTTTGCAGAATATCTATAAATATAAACACTATTGATGTTAGAAACTTCCCAAACAACATGAGCACCTGAATTTGACCTCAAGCTGAAACTTTAAGAAAAATGAAACAAAAATTTTACTACAGCTGCATTTGTTTGTTTTATTAATAATTTTTATATTCTATATATATGGCATGTACATGACTGTCTTCAGTGGGATATACTTATGCACTATATTAGATTGTTATTTAATTGAGTCAATGATGTTTAATGAATTGTATCTATTGGAAATAGCAAGTTCCAATGAAGCACAGTGAATGCATTGCTAGTGTGTAAGGTAACATTATGTATGCTTTTAAATATTTAATGAATAAGTTATTTTTCAACCATTGCAAGTGTTAATTAGATGATGCAAATAATTTCTGGAAAAAAAAAGATTCTTTTTTTTTTTTTTTTGGCCAGTTCTGGGCCTTGGTCTCAGGGCCTGAGCACTGTCCCTGCCTTCATTGTGCTCAAGGCTAGAACTATTCCACTTGAGCCACAGCACCACTTCTGGTTGTTTTCTAGATTTTCTATAGATACGGTGCTGGGGAATCGAACCCAAGGCTTCATATTCTTGCCACTAGGCCATAATCCCAACCCAAAAAAGAAAAGAGTCTTCTCAGGTTTTATATCACCCTGCACCAAAATCAATTCCAAATGGATCAAAAACCTCAAAGTAAAATCGGATATCCTGAAAAGACTACAAGAAAGAATAGGAGAAACTCTTGGGTTCCTTGGCACAAGACAAAAGGTCTTTAATAAAGGCCCAGAAACATAACAAATCAAAGACAGGTTGGACAAATGTGACTGCATCAAACTGCAGAGCTTTTGCACTGCAAAAGACATAGCTTTCAAGATAAACAGAAAGCCCACAAATTAGGAGATCTTTACCAGCCATACAATGGTCAAGGCCTGATATCTAAAATTTATGTAGAATTCAAAAAATAAATTTCCTCCAAAAAAATTCTAAAAGAACCAACTGCCCCCTCAACAAATTGGCTAAAACCTAAAAAGAGACTTCTCTGAAGAGGAAATGCAATGGCCAAGAGATACATGAAAAATTGTTCTACATTACTGGCCATAAAAGAAATGCAAATCAAAACAGCACTGACATTCTACCTCACCCACATGAGAATGTCCACTATCAGGAAAACTAACAATAACAAATGCTGGAGGGAATGTGGCCAAAAGGGAACCATAATGCATTGTTGGTGGGAATGGAAACTTGTTCAACCACTCTGGAAAGCGGTGTGCAGATTCCTCAGAAGGCTGAAAGTAGAGCTCCCCTATTACCCAGCAGTCCCCCTTTTGGGCACCTACCCAAAAGATTACAAGCAAGACCACACTAAATCCACCAGCAAAACAATGTTCATCGCAGAACAATTTGTCATTGTTAAAATATGTAACCAACCCAGATTCCCCTCAGTAGAGGAGTGGATCAGGAAAATGTGTTACCTATACACAATGGAATTCTATACCTTTTTCAGAAGGAACTGGAACTGGAACTGGAAGGACTTGGAAAAAAATCAAACGAAGTGAAGTGAGCCAGACCCAAAGAAATATGTACTCTATGGTTTCCCTCATAGGGAATAATTAGTACATGTTTAAGTTAGTCATAATAGAAGACCACAAAAGCCCAATAGCTATGCCTGTATTAACACGTAAGATGATGCTAAGAGAAAGGAACAACATGTTATGGAAACAAATGGTATATCATTGTAATTATTTTCAACCTGCCATGTGAAACAGTACCCTTTTCTTTCTCTCTCATATTCCCTTCCCATGGTTTTACCCTTGCTGTCACTGTATCTGAACTTAGAACCCTGGTTATTATATATATAGGTAAGTGTGTTAGAACTAGGGAATTGAAAGGTAATACCAAAATGGAGAGACAAAGGATAAAAAGACAAACCATTCCAAAAGCAATACTTACAAAACCATTTGGTGTAAACAACTGTACAACTCATGGGGAGGGGGGAGGGAAGAGGGATGGGGACGTGGGGAAAAATGAGGGAGAAGGTAACAAGGTAGATAAAAAATGTACTCACCGAGGACTTCTGGGAAGACAATGGAGGAGCGGCAGAGCACTAGCTGAGCTCCCTCCAACATGGCAGTTTTCTCACCCCATAGAAACTTTTACTCCTAGAAAGACAGCCAGAGTAAGTTCTAACAGTACAGGGATTCTGGCCAGGAAGGAAAAATCGACTTTGCTTGTCTGAAAACACAGATTTGAGCTCCGGGTGGCATCCCACCTCCACGCCAGTGCCAGCACTGACACAGCACTCAGCACAGCAAACCGCACTCCATGCAGATAAAGCACACAGCATGGACCAGGGAGAAATACTCCAGACGGCGGCTGAGCACGGACGACCTGAAATCACACAGAAAGCGTGAGTACCCCACAAAAGATATTCTCACTCATGCACACAGAGCAGCTTCTGGAAGGCAGCCCTTCCCCCACTGACAGAGCAAAGCGCCATCTTTGCCACTGGCATAGGGTCAGACCAGATTGGAACTAAAGCAGGCCTGGGGAAAGCGAGGTCAATGTAGCCATCTTTGAAAAGGGCAAGAGGGACCAAACAGTGAGAGCCAACTCCTCCCAGGAGAACGTCCCCTGCATAGGCGGGAGGCATGTCCTGGGCCTCGCCTAGCCAGAGGTGCCTCGCCCTGCCCACCAGAATTTCTAAATTTAAAGCAAAACCGGCGAGCAGCTCCAGGCAGCACAGAAACACCAGACGGGGAAACAAACAGTTCCTGAGAAAGTTAAACAGTCCCATCACAGATGCCCCTCAGTAGACGAATGGATCAGGAAAATGTGGTACATATACACAATGGAATTTTATGCCTCTATCAGAAAGAATAATATTGTCTCATTTGTAAGTAAATGGGAGGACTTGGAAAAAATTATACGAAGTGAAGTTAGCCAGACCCAAAGAAACATGGACTCTGTGGTCTCCCTTATTGGGAATAATTAGTACAGGTTTAGGCAAGTCATAGCTGAGCATCACAAGGCCCAATAGCTATACCCTTATGAACACATAAGATGATGCTATGTGAAATGAACTCCATGCTATGGAGACAATTGTTATATCACAGTTGTAACTACTTTCAATGTCCCATGTGTATCTGTAGCTTCTATTATTGATGATGTTCTTGTATCACCTTCCTGTGGTTGTACCTACACTATCTCTGTAATCTTATCTGAGTATATTGGAAACTGTGTATACTTGTATTGGAACTAGGAAATTGAAAGGGAATACCAAAATTGAGAGACGCAAGGTAAAAAAAGACAAACAACTACAAAAGCAATACTTGCAAAACTGTTTGGTGTAAGTGAACTGAACACCTCAGTGGGAGAAAGGGAAAGGGGGTTGGGGGAGGGGGGCATGAGGGACAAGGTAACAAACAGTACAAGAAATGTATCCAATGCATAATGTATGAAACTGTAACCTCTCTGTACATCAGTTTGATAATAAAAATTTGAAAAAAAATGTAATCACCGCCTTATTTATGGAACTGTAACCCCTCTGTATTTCACTTTGACAACAAAGTAAAAAATAAAATGAAAAGAAAAGAAAATGTCAAAATTAACTTTTATACTGAGCATAAATATTATGGTAGAGAGCATTCTATCTTTAAGAAATATACTTAGAACCTAGTATCATCTTTCAGCAAATGTTTATACTATGCACCCAAAATCAACTGGAGAGGGCTGGGAATGTGGCTTATTTAGCAGTAGAGTGCAAGTCTAACATGCATGAAGCCCTGAGTCCGATTACTAAGCACCACATACACAGAAAAAGCTGGAAGTGGTGCTGTGGCTCAAGTGTTAGAGTCTAGCCTTGAGCAAAAGGAAGCCAGGCACAATACTCAGGCCCTGAGTTCAAGCCCCCGGACTGGCAAATAAAAGAAAAATAACAAATTATCCAATCAAAAACCTGTATCCTATAGAAATTAAATTATAAATTTTAATATAAACGTGATATAATCAATTAAATTATGATTACTTCCTAAACTATATCACTTGGGAAACAATAGAAGCAAGATTTCCATCTGTAAAGGATGAAATGTCTTATTTTTCCCTTCATTAAAAAATTCAAATTAACCAATGTATATACTCACTGTAATCTAGAAATTGAGACAATTAGTAAATCAAACCATACTAAAAGCAAATTGTTTCTGGTACCAATGTGATGAAAATACATGATGAAGATTCAGGTATTTCTGGGTCATTTAGGGACTAAATATCAAGATACTAATTTTCTCTCCTGCTTATGTGAATGGTCATTTATCGTCATTTGCATTCTATACAGACATTCTCAAGGGAAATAAGATGGCCTTGGGGTTGCTGAGCTTGACTAAAATTGCATTAACTCTCAGAAATGAGACTTTATATTATTGGTTACATCTTGTTTTCAGATTATCTGTACCAGTGCTATCTCAGCTCTTCATGAGCACAGATAATTAAAGAGAAGTTTGCATTAAGGCAGCTACTTACTTTTCCATTCTTGGTTGAACTCTAGGAAACTTGAGATGTATGGAAAAATATGAAAATTTTTATTACTTGAGAACTTCTATAAAAATTGTTCATCTTTTCTACTTTAAGGTAGGGGAAATGGCATTGGTGAGATTGGTTTTCTGTTAAAATGTTTCATGTTCCTTTTATTTTTATCTGTTTTGCCATAGAAGAAAAGGGACTTTCAACCAAAGACAAAATTTGAGAAATGGTCAAACAGTTTTCTAAAATTCTTGAATCTTGAGCTGGAAATGTGTTTTAGAGGTAGAATGTGTGCCTAGCATGTATGAAGCCCTGGGTTCAATTCCTCAGCACCACTTTAAAAGAAAAAGCTGGAAGTGGCCCTGTGGCTCAAGTGGTAGAGTGCTAGACTTAGGAAAAAGGAAGGTAGGCACAGCGCTGAGGCCCTGAGTTCAAGCCCCAGGACTGGCAAAAAATAAATTCTTAAATCTTAGATATGATTGAATATTCAAATGAATAATATGTTAAAATTGTCCAAGATTAAGACAAGAAAATACTGTATGTCTGTACTTTGTACTAAGACCTATAAAGAAAAAAGTACAGCAGTAATTCTCTAGAGTTGTATATTTATGCAATGTTATCATTCCACCATTTTATATTGTAGCATGCATTGTAATATGAATTTTATTAGCATTACTACAAAATGTTAATAAAAGTTGGAAAATCAATAAACGCATCTATTCCACAAGCCAAGAAACATTTACAATCCCTTACCTCTGTTTTGATTTTAATACTGTGAATTTCTTATGAAATTATAGTTAAAATTTGTTTGGGATTTTTAATGTTCATTTTATTTTCCACAAAATTTTCTCTTGATTAATACCATTTTTATTCCTTCAAATTTTGTGACCTGAAAGCACTGATACATGCTTTTCTTTCTGTTTGTGTTTAGTACCTTTTTTTTGACAATAATAATAAAACTTTTTAATTTATTTAGGATGATTATCAAGATATGTAGCCAACTTGGGAAAACAAAATCAAAGTTTTCTACCTCCTTTCAAATATTTTCAAATACTCTTTAGAATCAGCATGGTACTTTAAATCAATACATAACATTTGAAAGTCAAATATTAATGTTTGGAAGATAATGTTTTGTGGAGTTTATTAGTGAGAATAATTTTAAACCATTCTACCATTTTTTTTTTTTGCTTTTCTTGCTTTCTTTCATTGCACATTTCTTTGTATCTTCAAGTCATGTGATGGAAGGTATCAGTTTTTATTTCTACTTCAAACACCATTCTTAAAGGTTGAGTCCTTCCTTATCTTGTCAGCTGCCATGGTGGATATTTTTGCCACTTACCCTTTGTCTCCTCTTTGTAACACAACTTGTGTTTTTCTTTGCTGGATCTCATCTTCCTTCACTCAGTCCTCTTGTGTTAGGCAGAGCTGGTTTTGCACTCTCCACAGGTGGATTTTTCAAGTCCATCAGTGTGTTTCCCCTTCAGACATAAATGACACATCAGAAATGGACATGGAGGTAATGAACCTGATAAAGGTTTTTTATTTGTTTGTTTGTTTGTTTTTGTTTTCCTATAGTACCTGCAACATCTGTTTCTGAAGAAACAAATTGCTGCTATTTCAGCAAGCTTGCCCTGGATCCAACCTACAGAAGACGTATTGGTAAAGTCCACATATAGTACACTTCAGCACACTCTCCGAAATTGAGTCCAGAATTACCAACTTGACCAAGACAGCCCATCAACATATACTTTGGGATGACAGGCATCTCAAAATGGTGAAATTATATGCATATCATTAAATAATATCAGATATTAAAAATCAACTAATTATGAGCACAATCACTTTGCTAACTTTGTTCAGTGCAATAGAAAGGAATGAGGCAAATATCTCTAATTTGAATGTCCATATATGCCAGACTCCCAGGAACATTTCATATACATTTAGAGCAAATAATATATATAATATACATATATACATATGTACATACATACATATATACATACAAACATACCTACACACATATGGGAAAGAGAGACAATGCTTATGTTTCTGGTATGTTTCACAGAACTCTAAGCTTTTTTTTCAGAGATGGCATTCCCAAGAAAAAATGGGAAAGGACCTGTCTTTGCAAAGACAGAATTGGGTGTCATTCTCCATAGAAAGGACATATACACAAGGTTGTGAAGGAAGTTTGTGTGAAGGTAGCAGACAAAAATAGAGTAGACAAAGATTCAACCTTTAAAAATTATGATGGAAACTTCACTAGTTATCAGTCTTTGTAGAAAAGCATGCATGCTGACTTTGCCATTTACAAAGACAATTCTTCCTGTCTTGTGGAGAATAGAATGATTAAAAGAGTTCAATGAGATCCAGGTAGTGCTAGACTACATATGGAGAATTAGGACACTTAGGACAGTATTGTGTATTAAGCAACATGCACACATATATGAGTAATATTTGTGTTGATGTAAGAGGTTCAAGTTATTTTGACATTTTATGAAAAGGTAAACTGTCTTAAACCATTTCTTGACTTTGTTTTCTTTAACAAGCTTTTTTTGTGAAGGAAAAGAAACTGAAGAACTTTGAAAAATCTGTTGAATATCAATGTGTCTTTATTTTGTAGTATTGAAAATTGAACCCAGACCACATCCATGCTAGAAATGCATTCTATTAAAAATATAAAACTCACTGTTCTTGTCTACACAAATGTTACAAGTTTGTAATGTTTCCACCTTAGGCCACTACATGTGTTGATTTTTGCAATTAAAAATGCATGGGAACCAGGGATAGCTAGCTGTTCTTGGCTCCAGTTTCAGGATTCTAGAGGCTGATGGACTAAGATTCGGGGGGCAGTTTAGAGTACACAAAGAATTCTAATCCAGCCTGAATCTTATCGTGAAAAACTGTCATAAGAAAAAATAAAATGATAAAATTTGTAACTTTTTTCCCCTCTCAGTGTATATGATTCTCATTTTCCATGTTTGTCCTATCAGTGAATTTATAACAACTTTATAAATGGTTTGATCCAATATAAATATATACTTAACCTCTGTTAGTCCTGTTACACAGAGTATATTTTATGTCTTTGAATATTTTGTTTTGTTAACGTGTTACGATATTTTTATTTACCAAATGATAAAGTTACATACAAAGTTACTATAGATCCTCTAGGTGGTTAAACTTGGTATTTGAAGTGAGAGAAAAATGAAGAAGACCAAGACCAAAGAAATAGGTAAATCTGACTAAAGAAATAGTATATTTTCCACTAAGCCATGTAACCAGTCCATAAGTGCTATTTTTGAGACCTTCACCAAGGTAGTCCATCCCATATATAACCAAAAGGCCATCCCATATATAACTAAATGATTATCTCCAAACCATTGTTATCTCAGGAAAATAACAAAATAAAATTTCCAGGGATTCAAACAATGAAATACTGGAAGTAAAAAAATAATCTCTTTGCTTTTACATTCCATACATATTCCTCACAGAGATATTTGGGTTATACACACAATCATATCTGAGTCTATGACTTGAGTATTTTCAGAGTAGCAGTAGCTTAAGAATACAATCTTCTGGGGCTGGGGATATGGCCTAGTGGCAAGAGTGCTTGCCTTTATACATGAGGCCCTGGGTTCGATTCCCCAGCACCACTTATACAGAAAACGGCCAGAAGTGGCGCTGTGGCTCAAGTGGCAGAGTGCTACCCTTGAGCAAGAAGAAGCCAGGGACAGTGCTCAGGCCCTGAGTCTGAGGCCCAGGACTGGCCAAAAAAAAAAAAAAAAAAAAAAAAAAAAAGAAAAAAAGAATACAATCTTCTATATTCTAAGAAAAATATTCTTATAAAAGAGGTTTGGTACACATTTCATTAATAATTTCATAAGAAATTAAAAGAACAGGAGGAAGTTTTACCACAATGGTTTGTCAGTGAGTTATAGCTGTCAATCACCAGATCATCCACTTGTTAGAAATGCCTATCAATCAGATTTTTTAAAGTTACAATAATCTGACAAGCTAAAGTATAGGACAAAATTATGAGTGGATTCAAGAGACTGAGACTCATAACTTTGCCCATTAGCATTGTGATGTGGTAGAATAAAGATGCATAGGTATGCATTTTTAGAAATATCTCTGTGGTAATTAACAACTTTCTTTTGTTTCAATTAAAAGTTGCATAGTGGAGTCACTAACAGAGTTAGAGCTGACAGAGTTAGAGCCTTAGTGACATAAATGACAGAAGGTTTTTTGTTGTTTTTTCAGTTGGCAGAGAAGTTTCCATAGGAAGAGTATAATTAAATAAAGACACAAAATAGCTGGAGAAAAAAAATACTAGCTAGAAGTTAGGGAATGAATTTATACAAAATGAAGTACCAGGAAGATTTGCTAGCAACATGATATCTTTCTAGTTTCAGAGAGGACATTCAAAACCTTAAGAGTCAAGATCTGTCCCTGCCAGGCTTCAAGAGCTGTCATTGGTAGCCCAGGCTCAGGAGCGAGACTGTCATTTAAGAGTAAAGAGAGCTTTCCATGGCAAACTCTCAGTATCCAAAGCAACAAACCTAGATGGGGCCATGACAAATTGGATCCCTTAGGAGATGTGGATAACATAACTATGAAATATATCTTTATGCCGTCTGTTGAAGAAGTTAAGAAAGACTTTTTAAGAAAAAAAATGCTTAAGTAGAATTTTGCAGTAAGGTCAACTCAGGCTCAACTCCAAATTCAAGAATGAGTAGAGATTTTTAATTAAGAAGTAGAGTATAAGCCCTAGAATAGGAAATCACTAATGACAAACATTGCTCAGCAAAATTGTCACTTTGGGTCATCAAGAAAGTTGAGCTATCAAGAGTAATGAATGAGGAATTGGATCAGAAATGAGTAGACAAAGGACAAAATCCATGGTCTATTTGTTTTAGAACAAAGCTTAGTACAAAGAGAATGTTATATCTGAAGTAGAAACTACTTTTCACTCATTGGCATACAGAAAGGTTAAATGTCACTATTCATTCTGATAGTCCCACAGAATTCTCATACATGTTAAAAACATCTTGGAGTGGTGAATGACAAGCTAGGTGAGAGAGGGAAATCTACATTCATGGATTTTTTTTTATTCTGTAGGTTCTTTCACCATCAAAGCACACAGCATTTGTATACCTTACTCATGTAGTATACACTTATTTGACTAGAATTAGTAGAACAGGTCTGTCATCTTACAAAGGAAGGCTAAGAAAACATCACATCATGGGTGCATTGCCATACTACATAACTCTATGGAAATAAAATAATAGAAATTATTTCATAGTGAACATCTTGAAGATTATCTGAAGTGTATAAACTTTGAAATGTTAGATTCACAAGAGAATGAAAGCAAAGTCTTATCGTTCCATCTAAACCAAAGAGAAAGCTACCATCTCTCAGAGATTTGAACGTTTTCATCAGGCATTATTCAGTTCTTTGAATTAATGTGCTCAAAGTCTTACAAAGGGCCTAATAGGACCAAGCAATGTGTATAAAGCATCCATTGTGTAAAAGAAAACAAAACTGCAATACTGAGCAAAATGGATAATGAAATTCTACTCTCAGTCAACTAAGCAGCATCAGAACTGAGCAGGGTAGGTGATGACACATATACACACAATTCTAAAACATAAGAAAATGCACAGCATATAAAGCTAAACATAACAAGTTGTACCCCTTCCATTTTTTTATGAAAAAAATCTTATTTGAATTAAAACAATCTCTGGAAGTAGACTAATGTATATTAAAAAATAGAGTAAGTGTAAGGCGTGGGAAAAATTCAGACATTCCTTCCGCATATTGAAACAATTAATAGCATGTACAAGGAAACCCTGATTATTTGAAGGAGTGGAGAAAAATGACTTGATTCTTTACAAGTAGTACAGACTATTATTAGTATTCTAGATAGATTGCACTGTAGAGAGTCCATCATTTGCTTTGATCCGTTTGCATCCACAGCTGGAAACCTTGCACCAGGATCTGGAAGCAGCACGACCTGACAGTCGCCTCCTTCAGGAGAGTTAGTGGTTACAAATGTTAATCAGTGGATCAAAGCTCAAAGCAAAGCAGAATTGAGACCTTTTAAAAACTTGATTTCATTTCCTGTTGACTAAACTAATTAAAACTTTCATAATTTACCTCTCAACTTGCCCCACACTTCTTATTTTTATCCATAACATTTAGCCTGCATTTCTTTTGTTCTTTCTGTTTTGGACACTCTTTTCTTTTTCCTTTTTTTTTTTCCTTCATCTAAAAGTTGTGGGTTTAACTTAAAGTATAAGCACAATTTTAAATGATCAAAAGGATAGAAAACCTGTTTAAAATATCTTTGTACATCTGTAGTGTACATAAAGTTATATACCCACATAAGTCCAACCACTCAAATGTTGGTTACAAACATGACTACGCTTGATTGAGCATAATTTCAAAGTCTAATATTAATTCATATTCAGATAATTATCTATTAAAACTGAAGTTTGGTTCAATATTTTGTTACATGCTCACTTAAATTTAAAATTATGTGTATATATGCATATATATGCAGACATATATATTTATATCATAAATGAATATATATATATAATTAAATCTAGGAAAAAATGAATTTTTATTACTTAGCAGGTTTAATCCTATCTTTTGACCCTTGGTGAAAAAACATCCTCCCAACCAACTTATGGGCTGAGGATAAATACTTAAACATATATTAACATATATAATACATACACAATTTTTTTTTCTGTCTCTTTCTTGTGGGGTTCGCACTCAAGGCCTGGGTGCTGTCCCTGAGCTCTTTTTGCTCAGGGCTAGTGCTCTAGTATTTTGAGCCACAGGTCCACTTCCATTTTTTAGAGGGGGCTTAATAAAAGTCTCATATGAACTTTCTAGCAATAAATCAAGAAAAAGAAAAGTAAACAGGAAAAAACAAACAAACAAACAGGACAATTCCCAAAGATAGCTTGCAAAAGCGTTCTTACTTCCTCATCTCTATGAAGTTTACATCTCTATGAAGTAATGTGATTGAATGGGCTTCATGATTTAAAATCATGTTTTGTTTTTTATTATTAAATTTTTACTGTGAAACTGAGGTACAGAGAGGTTGCACTTTCATACATTAAGCATTGGATACATTTCTTGTACTATCTGTTACCTCCTCCCTCATTCCCCCCTTCCCCCTCCCCCTTTCCCTTTCAGCCCCATGAGTTATTCAATTCATTTACACCAAACAGTTTTGCAAGTATTGCTTTCGTAGTCGTTTGTCTTTTTTTTTTTTTTTACCGTGTCTCTCGATTTTGGTATTCCCTTTCTATTTCCTAGTTCTAATACCAGTGTACACGGTTTCCAATGTACTCAGATAAGATGGTTTAGGCTAGTCACAGCAGAGGATCACAACAGCCCAATAGCCCTTATGAACACATAAGATGATGCTAAGTGAAATGAACTCCATGTTATGGAAACGACTGGCATATCACTGTTGTAATTACTTTCAACATGCGATGTAAAACCTTAGCTTCTATTATTGATGCTCCTCTTGTATCCCCTTCCTATGGTTGTAAAATCATGTTTTTGTATGTGCCAATACTGTGGTCTAGCTCATCTTTTTTACTTGCAGCTGATGCTCTAACACTTGAATACACCCCCATTTCCTAATTTTTCTTATCAATTGGACATATGAATCTTGTGAATTTCTCTGCCTTAGTGGTCTTTGAACCATAGTTATCAGATCTCAGCCTCCTAACTAGATAGAATTACAGGCATGAGACGCTAGTGCCTGGATGAAAGAAACATTCTCTGAGTATTGGGTGTATAGCTCATGGAACCAAAATCTACCCTAGGTAAATTATCTAAACATCACTTTCTCTGATAAAAGCTCTGATGCATCTATTTGGGGAAGGTGTTGAAATATAAAATGAAATTATCCTTAACACAATTCCAAAAGGAGCATTCTAAATGGTTCCAGAGAGAACTTTTGCTGTAATATTCTTTCTAAAACTGCAGGGCCCTGTGAGATTTAGTTGTGTTAAATAAATGGTTGGATGACTCATCTATTTTTGCCAGCCTGTCTCTCTCTGTTAAATAATTTACCAAAGACTATTAGTATATTGCTAGCACATACTAAATGGAGTATTGTTTTGCTATTAGTTTATGTTATAGTATTGAAGACAATTTTAAATTTTCATTTTACTGTGTATTACAAAATTATAACTTAATGACATTGTTAATATAACAAAACAATAGAATGTTTTAGATTTTAAAAACCCTTCTGTTATTTTTATTAGTCATGTTTCATATTAGTTTTTCAAGGACTTAGGCTAATCACATCGTAGTAATCTTGTCGTATTTATTCTGGGGAATTATAGGGAAATCATTAAAAGCAAATGTAATGAGGGGTGGGAAGAACTTCCACTCAGGCTTCTGTAGCTGGAATGAGAATCCTTGGCAGAGGAGTAGGCCTCCTGTACTTAGATGAGATAAATATAACAACAGGCCCAACATTGAATCTTAGCCACCTCTTTCTAGTTTTCTAACTTCTCTTCCAGAGAAGTTATTCCTTCCAGAGAGATACATTAAAAAAGAACAGAAGAATAATTGTATTTTCTTAACATTTTATAAGTTTATTTTTTATGAAGACAAAATTCTACTCCATCACAAGATTTAACTACTTAAAGATAATAATAAAAAGTACTACACAAAACCCCTCTACAGGTAATTTTAGATGATGTGTTCATTGTCTCTTGAAAATATCTATATGTATATATGTATGAATATGTATACATACATATAGCATATTTATATGAGTGTATATATTTGCTCTTTTTGGATGAGTTCTTACAGGGAGCCTTTAGAAACATTTTAAACAAAACAATACATGCTTAGAAAGTGGAACTACTTATGTCTTCATTCATGTACACCAAATTTCACCATCCCGTGATATGGCAATCTATATTAGGTCACAAAGCCCTTCGAGATGATGTCATTATGAACCTTGGTTGCTACAATGATAAACACAATTTGGAAACAGAATTGATTATGTGAATATTCTTTAGGAACTGCTAAATCCCTTAAGACAAGTACTCTTTAGCAATATTCTAGAGAATTTACAGACCTTTTTTGACAATCTTATTTTGGAGAAAACTGACAATGGCTGGCTTGGACTAGATTATATTTTGGGAACACTTACAAAATCTTGCATGATGCTCACATATCTTTGGTTCTATAAATTTAAAACAAAAGAATATGTTATCTTAATGAATATTGATTCTATTGCAAGACAAAAAGGAAATGAATAAGTATTGAAATAGAGAAAAAGATTGTATAGAAAATATTTGACCTGAATTTTATTCTTCTTTCTTTAACCTTAGAGAAGCTACTCTATTGTGCTCTTTTCCTTCCCTTCTTTCTCCGTGCTCCTCCATCTCATGTGGGTCTGAAGATGGCTTACACCTCTCCTCCAATAAACTCTTTTCTGTCTGACTGGGGGAAAAATCAAGTCCTAATTGCAAGCAAATTTTTACCAGTAGCATATTTACTTTTGATCAGCCTATTTTATAATCTTAGATGGATAGAGAGCATGGCAAAATGAGTTTATTCTTCCTGTGTGCCATCAAATACACACCACTTCATAGTACTTCTGATTTTCTACTGTAGTTCTAGTGATATTTGTGGACTTAATTTGGGAAAAGTACTTTTAATAAATTATTCAGTAAATGATGCAGTCTATGTTTTTTGTAATTATTATAAAACACAGAATGTTTATGTCTTTTCTTCCAGAAACTTTACATTACCTATGAGGGTATGGAAATTACCAGTATTCCTTTTGGCAATTGAAATTGTTTTTAATATAAAAAACAAGTTCAAATCTTTGTTATTCTCCTAACACTTGTGAAAAATATGCAAATGTCTTGGGTCTCAGAATATTAAGGTTGTCCATTTTCCTCCTATTTCCCAAATGTGCACTTATTTTTTCATATATGGGTAATATTCTAAACCTTGGTTTGTTATCAAATTAAATTAAGATCAGAGTTAATTCCCCTTTGTTCCATATCTAGGATCCTATTATGTTATTTTCGGATACAGTTCTTCATTTTTTGAAGTAAAATCAATAGAAACAACGATTTATTTATTTATTTATTATTATTTTTTTTTGGCCAGTCCTGGGCCTTGGACTCAGGGCCTGAGCAATGATTTATTTTTGATAAATGTTTTTGGCAAAATATATTTTTGAAATATAATTCTTGATTAAATAATTCATTTTCATTTGTACAATTATCTATCCACAATTATTTGCTGTATAAGTCATTTTATTTTTATAGTTTATAAATTAATTTTGTTTACCTTGTATTCATTGTTTGCCCTGATGATCACACTTTTAATTTTAAAAATTACAACAAAAGTAATCATCCTTCACTATAACAATAATTTACACATTCATCAACCACGTCACAAATTCTATACAAAAGTAACCACTTGCTTATCAATTATGTCCTTGACTTTAGTAACACTAGTAAAATAAATAAATAATAGTATGGCAAGATGGATAACTAGGAGAGAAATTTGAATGTTGTTGTTTTGGAAATTGAAAACACAATTATCAAAATATGAATAAAGGAGGGGAATGGATGTTAATTTTACAAATAGACACATAAATTCCACTCTGTGTGAAACAAATTGGAAAAAATATAGTTTTCTAATGGTATAACCAGCTGTTAACTGAAGGATGTGCAATATACACGGAACATTTTTTTTTAATATTTCAAGCATATCCAAGGATTTAGCTCCAAGTCATCATTCAGAGGAGTTTTGCAGCAATGTTTTTTGGCAGACTATACTAAATATACCTCCATAGTCACTAAGTGGCTCATTTCATTTATATATAGAAGACCATTTATTATTCAAAATGAAAAATACATCAAACTCATTGCAAAATACAAACAGTAAATTATGCAATAGAAAGCCACTAAATTATATGTATTAACATTTCCATCTCATGTCCCATTAATCTAAACTGAACAACTCTACATATTCTAAAATTTCTGATGCAGTTGAGAATATTTTCATTTTTCTTACCCTGATCAGAGAATTCTTTGTTACTTGCTGTTGCTACTACTTGCTAGAGTAGAAGAAAAGAAAGGCTATACAAGGAGAGTAGCCATGGTCATTAAAAATCTATGCTCTTGGGCTGGGAATATGGCCTAGTGGCAAGAGTGCTTGCCTTGTATACATGAAGCCCCGGGTTCTATTCCCCAGCACCACATATATAGAAAAGGGCCAGAAGTGGCGCTGTGGCTCAAGAAGTAGAGTGCTAGCCTTGAGTCTGAGGTCCAGGACTGGCAAAAAAAAAAAATAAAAAAAAAATCTATGCTCTTGTCCTTTGTAATTTTTTACTCTACTTGATCTTTCTAATAATTATTAGAAAACAAAAACAGACAGCCTGTTTAAGCTGGCAGAATATGAGGCTCCAACTATAAACTATATTAATAAAAAATTTGCATAATGTATAATAGCATTTTCTGTAATTTCTTCTATACTTTTTATGTGCACAACAAAGTGGTTTTGTTTGCTTGTCAATTTTTGAGAGTAGGAATATCATTGTAATTGGGCTCCAGTGACCTCAATTAAAAACTCATTCTTTTAATTTGATTTGGGTGGTTGAGCTTCAAACAGAAGCTTACTGACACCCTAACCCAAATACTTTGTAAACTGTGGTTAGAAAGCTTATTTGGTTTTCAATTTTCCTCATCACATTTTTTCTTTAAAAGTCTCTTTGCTTTGACGACTAAATTGAGATAAGAAAAACAGACAACTTGCATTAATACACTTAAAAACATGTATCCAAAATTACCATTGATTGGCCCATAAAATTAAAACTCCATTTTCAGATAATATTAAGTGAGATTCCCTATGTTCCTCAAGAAAAAGAAAACAATGCAAAGTCATTACTTTTTAATTACAGTGAAGTTTATAATTCATGTGTAAATATATATCAAAAGAAATCAAATGAATCCATTTCCAAATTAAATATATAACTCATGTACTTTATTAAATTTTAAATTCACTTTTTTTCCTTTTTTTTTTTTTGGCCAGTCCTGGGCCTTGGACTCAGGGTCTGAGCACTGTCCCTGGCTTCTTTTTGCTCAAGGCTAGCACTCTGCCACTTGAACCACAGTGCCTCTTCTGGCCTTCTCTATATATGTGGTGCTGAGGAATCGAACCTAGAGCTTCATACATACGAGGCAAGCACTTTACCACTAGGCCATATTCCCAGCCCCTTAAATTCACATTTTAAATTTATTAATACTCATCCAAATGCATGGCTGGCATGAAAAAGCATTAAACCTCTGAGAGTGTATGGCCACATATCAAATGGTTTATTTATAGCACAATTTATCAAATGGCTATTTCTAAACTCCAGTTAGATATGTCATACATCTTAATGCAATAGATAGAGTAAACAAAATATATCTCTAGGCCAGCATGATGGTATGAAATAAACTATAGGGAGATTGGTCCAAGAAGAATTTTCCTAGGGGAAGTGTATTTTCATTTAAATACTTAATATATGATTTCTTTTGTCTCTTTCACAAATTATGGGAGTTCTGCAGTGTGAATATGATTTGTATCATTGTATGACAGTAAAGATAAATTAGAGGGTTTTAAATAACTTGATCAAAGTTTTATACTTTAAAACCAATATCCCCTTACAAGGAAGATGATAATCTCACAAAGAAAAACAATAAAAGAAGAAAGAACACAACCATTGTGATTTCATATTGCTAGCAGATTCTCTGTTTAATTTCTTGACTTGTATACTCTTTGTCAAAGAAAGCATAATGGAGGGGCTGGGGATATGGCCTAGTGGCAAGAGTGCCTGCCTCGGATACACGAGGCCATAGGTTCGATTCCCCAGCACCACATATACAGAAAACGGCCAGAAGCAGCGCTGTGGCTCAAGTGGCAGAGTGCTAGCCTTGAGCGGGAAGAAGCCAGGGACAGTGCTCAGGCCCTGAGTCCAAGGCCCAGGACTGGCAAAGAAAAAAAATGAAAAAAGAAAAAGAAAGCATAATGGAGAAAATAAGGTGGTGAGGATTTGAGAGAGGCCCCTGACCAACAGCTACTAAAGAAATGAATCTGCCAACAACTACTAAACTTAAAAATGGATCTTCATCTTTGGTTGAGATCTATTTGATACCTGATTGTAGCCACTCAAAAGGTCTTTGGTCAAACATGAAGACAAATTAAATCCAGATTCCTGACCCACAAAACAAATGTAAAGTACGAAACGTATGTTGCTTTAGTCACTACATTTATAGTCATTTATTTTTATATAAATATATTTTTATTATCAAACAATTACAGAGAGGTTACAGTTTCATATATTATGCATTGGGTACATTTCTTGTACTGTATGTTACCTCGACCCTCATTCCCCTTCACCTCTCCCTGTTTCCCTTCCCCCTCCCCCCCATGAGTTGTTCATTTGTTCAGTTCATTTTCACTAAACAGTTTGTAAGTCTTGCTTTTGTAGTTGTTTGTCTTTTTTTACCCTGTGTCTCTCGATTTTGGCATTCCCTTCCAATTTCCTGGTTCTAATACCAGTATACATGGTTTCCAATATACTCAGATAAGATACAGAGATAGTGTAGTAACAACCACAGGAAGGTGATACAGGAATATCATCAATAATAGAGGCTACAGTTAAATATGGCACGTTGAAAGTATTTACAAGTGTGATATAACAATCGTTTCCATAACATGGAGTTCATTTCACTTAGCACTATCTTATATGTTCATAAGGGTATAGCTATTGGGCTTCTGTGATCCTCTGCTGTGACTTGCCTAAACCTGTGCTAATTATTCCCTATAAGGGAGACCATATAGTCCATGTTTCTTTGGGTCTGGCTCACTTCACTTAGTATAATTTTTTCCAAGTACTTCCATTTCCTTACAAATGGAGCAATGTCATTCTTTCTGATAGAGGCATAAAATTCCATTGTGTACCACATTTTCCTGATCCACTCATCCACTGAGGGGCATCTGGGTTGGTTCCAGATTCTAGCAATGACAAATTGTGCTGCGATGAACATTGTTGTGCTGGTGGCTTTAGTGTGATTATGGTTGTGGTCTTTTGGATAGATACCCCAAAGTGAGGCTGCTGGGTCATAGGGGAGTTCTATGTTTAGCCTTCTGAGGAATCTCCATACCGCTTGCCACAGTGGCTGAACCAGTTTACATTCCCACCAACAATGAAGTAGGGTTCCCTTTTGGCCACATCCCCTCCAACAGTTGTTATTGTTAGTTTTCTTGATATAGGACATTCTTATTGGGGTGAGATGGAATCTCATTTTTTTTTTAACCTTGTAAGGAATTTTATTTTATTTTATTTTATTTTTTTCTCAAATTTTTATTATCAAACTGATGTACAGAGAGGTTACAGTATCATACGTTGGGCATTGGATACAAGTCTCTAGCCCACTTGATGAGGGGGCTACTGGTTCTTTGCGGTTTTGTTTTGGATGAAGGTAGTTTTCTTAGTTCTGCATATATTTTAGATATGAGGCCTTTGTCTGTTGAATGGCCGGTAAAGATCTTCTCCCAATCTGTGGGCTTTCTGTTTATCTTGTGAGCTATGTCCTTTGACCTGCAGAAGATCTGTAGTTTGATGTAGCCCCATTTGTCCAACCTTTCTTTGATTTGTAGCCTTTCTGGGTCTTTGTTAAGGAAGTTCCATCCTGCGCCAAGGAGCCCAAGTGTTTCTCCTACTCTTTCCTTTAGTGTTTTCAGGGTGTCTGTTTTGATTTCGAGATTTTTGATCCATTTGGAATTGATTTTGGTGCAGGGTGATATATAAGGATCTAGTTTTAGTTTGTTGTATGTGTTGAGCCAGTTTTGCCAGCACCATTTGTTAAAGAGGCTATCTTTCTTCCAGACTATAATTTTAGCTCCTTTATCAGATTAAGTAGGCATAGTTCTGTGAGTTCATTTCTGGGTCTTAATTTCTGTTCCATTGGTCTTCAGGTCTGTTCTGGTGCCAATACCAAGCTGTTTTTACTGCTGTAGATTTATAATACAGCTTGAAGTTGGGTATTGTAATTCCTCAAGTACCGTTCTTTCTGCTTCGGATTGGTTTTGATATTCTAGGTCTTTTATTGTTCCATATGAATTTCTGGATTGCTTCCTCTATTTCATTAAAAAATGGTGTTGGGATATTAATGGGTATTGCATTGAATTTGTAGATCACCTTTGGCAATATTGCCATTTTGATTATATTAATCCTCCCAATCCAGAAGTATGGGAGTTTTTTGCATTTCCTTAGTTTTGCCTTAATTTCATTTTTCATGTTTTTAAAGTTCTCATCGTAGAGGTCTTTCACTTCTTCGGTTAGGGTTATTCCCAGGTACTTTATGTTTTTGAGGCTATTGCAAAAGGAGTTGCTTTCCTGATTTCAGCCTTGGTCTTTGGGTCGTTAGCATAGAGAAAGGCCATTGATTTTTGAGGGTTTATTTTATATCCTGCAACTTTGCCAAAGTTTTGGATCAACTGTAGTAGCTTGGGGGTAGAGCCTATGGCTTTCTTTAAGTATAGGATCATGTCATTTGCGAAGAGAGAAAGTTTAACTTCATCTTTTCCTATTTGGATCCCATTTATATTTTCTTCTTGCCTAATTGCTCTGGCTAGGAATTCTAGTACTATGTGGAAGAGAAGGGGAGAGAGTGGACATCCCTGTCTTGTACCTGATTTTAAAGGGAATGGCTTTAGTTTTTCACCATTTAGAGTTATGCTTGCTGTTGGTTTGTCATAAAATGCCTTGATTATATTCAGGAATGTTCCCTGGAATCCCAGTTTTCCCAGAGCTTTTAGCATAAATGTGTGCTGGATTTTATCAAACGCTTTCTCTGCATCGTGTGATATAACCATGTTGTTCTTTACCTTGCTCTGGTTGATGTGGTGAATTACATTAATTGACTTGCGTATATTGAACCAACTTTGCATCCCTGAGATGAATCCAGTTTGATCATTATGTATGATTTTTTTAATGACCTGTTGAAGTCGATGGGCCAGAATTTTGTTGAGAATTTTTAAGTCTATATTCATCAGGGAAATCAGTCTATAGTCCTCTTTCCGTGATGAGTCCCTGCCTGGTTTTGGGATGAGGCTTATAGTGGCTTCATAGAATATGTCTGGTTCACTTGTTACATATAAATGAATAATTAAAGCCCTTAGGAAACAGTAGTTTGCTATCAAAACTAGGACTGTTGAGCTGTTATTGTATGTCATTTATAGCATAACACTTATATACCGAACAAACAAATAGTTTCACAAAGTATTATTTTGAAGTCACAAGGCCAGGAGTTGAAGTAAACCCCTCCTTATCTGTCCCATTTGTTCAAAATATATTTTTAAGTTTTTATTTTTTTCAAATTTTTATATTTTAAAATTTTTTGTTCTGTGACATCCATAAGCAGAATAAAAAGAATCAATGCTATGTATTAAGTGTCTAGAGCTGGCCTTTGTCTTGATGACCTATTAATAGGTATTTGATGCCAATATGAAGCCCCACTAAAATAGTAAGTCTGAATGACACTTATTCTTTTTGTTAACAGATTTTCTTTGTGTCAGCAGAATGTGGTCTTGGCCCCTAGTGTGTGGAGGAAGGCCTAATTCCACCAGTATGAGAAAGGCCATGGGACAAAGGCCTCACAGCTGCACCTCATCACAGTTGGTGTTGCTCTTTCTCAATTCCATTTATTTCCTTCAAATTTTCCTAAGATTACACTAGTGCATGGTTAGCTTAAAAATTAGATGCCAGAAGTTCAATTTTATTTTTTCCTCTTTCAGTGGCAGTTAAATTCCCGATAGGCATAAAAATTGTTTTCCATAGAAGCAGGTTCTTTAGCCTTTGGCTTTCAGTGTATGTGAAAGTTTTCATATTGCCAGCTCCTTTTTGAATAATTTTCAGTGTAAAATTTTATGAAACAGTGTGTTTTATTAAGATATGTATGCTATTGTTGCACTGTGATCCATCTACTAATCTCATGGCTCTATTAAACACATTTTTTCTGAGATTTAATATTTTATATGACACTATTGCTTTCTGTTAAGATTCTATTGGCCTAAGATACTTGCATGTTACATTTTTATATTTGTTCCATTATTTTGCTACTTTAAATAATTACCTAACATATCCATCATGAAAAAAAATCTAAGGATTTTTTTTTATAGTTTGTGAACAGCTAGATGATATCAGTATAATGTCTACAGAAGCATTTTTTTCTAAATATACTTACTTGCTTCTTTAATATTTACTCTATGTGTTATTTCAAATGTTGTTGAAAGAGAGCAAATGTTTTCTAATACATTATATTTGCCAAATGATTGTAAGAGAATACCCAGAATAATTAGTGCATATAGTCAGAGTGAATTGTTCTTTACTTGCACAACACATAATTTTTATGTTCTCCATATTTTTATTACAGCTACTAATATTTGTTGTCTACACTTTTGTTGCATAGTTTATTTGCACTTATTTCTCTTAACTTTCTAGTAATCAATCCATTAGACAGATCTCAAAATAATTCCCAGAAATGAGCAAAAAATAGTAAATTTAAAAAAAAAACTTAAAAACAACAACATCTGTTTAGGAGGTTCCTTGGTGAATAATATTTTCTAAGATACATAAGACACATATTCTAAACCCAAAAGTGGAGCTGTGAATTAAGTGGTAGAATGCTCTGTGCAAAAGAGCCCAGGCAAAGGGCCCAGACCCAAGTTCAAGCCCTACAAATGGCCACCAACAAAAAGTGAATCTTATTATGATTAGTATATGTCTTTGAAAATACATGACTGCCTAGCAATGATATTTATGTGCCTACTAACAAGTCATTTCCATCTATTATGTGTGCATTTTAAGGTTAAATTTTGCTATGTGATAAGTGCTCATAGACATTTCACTTCTTCATTCACAAGTTTAACGAGTAGGACAACAGGAAAATTTCTCTACAATTAAAATGCCAAAACAGAGACAGATGTATGTAGGAGATGGCAGTTCTTTACTTTTAAAAGAATTTTTGTCTTTTCCTTATAGCAGCAAAATCCTCATGTATTAATCCAGAACAAATTCAAGGAGTTTTGTTTGGCTAGTTTAAAAGCATTTTCTTCCAAAAGATTATTAAAAAAAATAGACTACACAATATATTGCCTTAATTATTTAGAGACTTGACTTTCTTTAGTAGGAAGGCTATGAATGGAATAAAAGTACCTTAAATTAAAAAAAAATAGACTACAAATTGGTTAAACTGGTTTGCCCATGGCAGCACATTTTAAATGAAAATTTTTATTGTCAATGGATTTTATGTACAGACTTTTGAGGTTGTTCAAATTGTAAGCAGTCAACCTAACCATGCTAATCTTTATACCGGAGGGCCTAATTCTTAGAAAAAGCTTTTGGCATGTTTTCATAGAATACCCATAATAATTATATGGACGCACTGTGGATTTTAGTTGTCTGTGTTATAATCACCTCAAAGAAAAGTCACTCTCTCCCCAATTACAAACCATGTACCCACAGACAAATGGCTAAAATCGTTTTGTAAGACAGTCTTGAACATCCTTCTGAAGTGAGTAAATATTCCTTTGTGAAGATAATATACAAAATGGTCTGTGTATACATTTTAAACTATCCAGTGAAGCTAGAAACATGTATCTATTTGACCATTTTATACAATAGTTTACAATTTTACAAGACATACATAGTTACCAGAGCAACAACTTAGAATCAGCATGAGATAAAACTTACTGTACTCTAGGAAAGAAAGTCACTTTAACAAAGTGTATGGCACAGATTACAGATAGTAGCCAAGTTTTTAATCTTATTTCTGGGGAGTTCTTCTCTACACATCATACTTTGTGTGTGAGATACATTAACTAGGGAAGAAAACCTAGCTCTATTCTAATCATATTAGACAAAATTATGAGAAAGTTTGCTGGGACTATTCCACATGGAAATGGTTACAATTTGCTCCCTTATGTTTTCTCTTACCATATTTTTTATGCTTTCAGTGTAAATTTTAATTTACTTCAAGTTCAAATCCACATTTCAATCTTTGAAATCCATTTTTCTAGAGATTACAAAATGAATCCATTATTCTTTACATTCATAAATTATTAGTATCAATTTTGAAATAGTTACAATTAGAAGGCTGAAAAAGTCATGAAAACTAAAACATTGCCTTTAACTAAAAGATAAAGAATAATATTTTATATGCTCACATTTATCTTACTTCTTTTTTCTTTATTGTCAAAATGAAGTACAGAGGTTTTACCATTTCATATGCAAGGCAATGAGTACATTTCTTATCCAAATTGTTACCTCCTCCCTCATTTTTCCTACACTTCCACCCTCCCCCTTTCCCTCTTTCCCCCATGAGTTGTACAGTTGTTTACACCAAATGGTTTTGTAAGTATTGCTTTTGGAATTGTTTGTCTTTTTATCCTTTGTCTCTCCATTTTTATATTCCCTTTCCCTTCCATAGTTCTAATACACATATATACAGCATCCAGGCTACTAAGATCAGATACAATGATAGCAGGAGTAAAAACAGGGGAGGGGAATACAAGAGAAAAAAAAAAAAGAAAAGAAAGTATATGGTTTCACATGGCATGTTCCAAATAATTACAACAATAATAAACCATTGTTTCCATAATGTGGAGTTCATTTCATTTAGCATCGTCTTATGTGTTCATAAGGGCACAGCTATTGGGCTATTGTGATCTTCTGCTGTGACAACATAAACATGTACTAATTATTCCCTATGAGGGAAACCATAGAGTCCATGTTTCTTTGGGTCTGGCTCACTTCACTTGGTATGATTTTTTTTCTCAATTTCTTGCATTTCTTTACAATGGGGCAATGTTGTTCTTTCTGATAGAGGCATAGAATTGCATTGTGTATATTTTCCACATTTTCCTGATCCACTCGTCCACTGATGGGCATCTAGCTTGGTTCCATATTTTAGCAATGACAAATTGTGCTGTGATGAACATTGTTGTGCTGGTGGCTTCAGTGTGGTCTTGCTTGTAATTTTTTGAGTAGGTGTCCAAAAGTGGGGCTGCTAAGTCATAGGGGAGGCTCTATGTTTAGCCTTCTGAGGAACCTCCATACTGGTTTCAGAGTGGTTGAACAATTTTACATTCCCACCAACAATGTATTAGGGTCCCCTTCTGGCCACATCCTCTCCAGCATTTCTTATTACTAGTTTTCCTGATAATAGCCATTCTTACTGAGGTGAAGTGGAATCTCACCCTGCACCAAAATCAATTCCAAAGGGAACAAAGGTCTCGAAGTAAAATCAGATACCCTGAAAACACTGTAAGAAGGTTGAACAAATGGAACTGCATCAAAGTGCAGAGTTTTGTGTGGTAAAAGACATAGTTTGCATGATAAACAGAAAGCCCACAGATTAAGAGAAGAACATCACTGGCTATACAACCGACAAAGGACTCATATCTAAAATATATGTAGAATTCAAAAAATTAAAATCTTCCAAAAAAAAAAAAACCCTCAAATATCTCATGGCCCCCTCAACAAATAGGCTAAAGACCTAAAAAGAGTCTTCTTTGAAGAAGAAATGAGAATGGCCAAAAGACGCATGAAGAAGTGCTCGACATCATTGGCCATAAAAGAAATGCAAATCAAGAATAAATTTTTGTTCTTTTATTAAAAAAAAGATGTGCTGTTTTCTCCTTATGAAACTTTTTCATGTGATTTCAACCCTTTTTTTCATAGATATATGTTTGCTATATGTTAACCATATGTATTTAAGTATATAATTTATGAGATTAACAACTGATATTGAATCAGATTGGTAAATTGTAGAGTAAGTAAAATTTCTTTTATTGGAATTAGAAAATATTTAAATGTAGCTATTACTTAAACCTTAATAATATTGGAAATATAGACTGAAATATCCAAATTCCAAAACCAATTAGGTATAAAATATAAGCTGTGACTGAAAGAATTTTATCAGAAAGGAAAAAGACAATAAAATGTCCACAAGTAACAAAAATATTAAAGTATGTACTGAATCTTGTATGAATAGAATAGGAAATAAGATGTTGATAACAGGAAGGTAAAGACTTCCCTCAGAATCTGTGTTCACCGAGTGCTCCATTACATAGAGGTGTCAAGGGTGTGACGGTGTATGTTACTAGTTGATAAGTCTGACTAAATATTATGCTCTAAGGAAGAGCCTTAAAAGAATATCATCCTGTTATAGGCACATATCTGTAGTCTAAACTTGTCTAGAGGCTCTTTGAGGTGGGAAAATCATGAATGCCTTGGGTGGGTGATACTGTTGAAACCCCATATCACAGAAAGGATATACACCAAAAAAAGTTTGGCTAGTGCTACCTACATGGAAAACAGAATGTGGAAGGATTGTAGTTGGACAGCCCATATAGAAAATTTCATGAGGCCTCTTCTCAACCTGCACATGCCTCTGGTTAAAGTGGCATATGCCTGCAATCCCATTCTATATGGAAAGCTGAGATTGAGAGGAAGGAATTTCCCAGCCAGTCTGTGCAAAAAAGTTTGAGAGGCTCCATCTCCATAGAGGAAAAC